>NC_068373.1:29819231-30119231 GCF_023724105.1 Carassius gibelio
ACTGGACAGTATTTATATAATTTTTTACCTCTGATTTTCAATACAATGTCCGAACTGTCCTGAACGCCTTTGCGTTTTCTTCTTCAGCCAGCAAGTGAGGCGTCTTCTTCTTCTTCTTGCTTTATCGTGATCAGCTGTAAAAAAAAAAAAACAATATAAATACAGTTCAGTTTCTTGCTAACTGTCCCTTTAATACGAATCAGTTTTGCACTGCATTCTCAGCATTGCCACAAGAGGCCACTATAGCAGCATTAAAGTGGAACATCTTCTTCTACTGTCAGGTTGGATCTACAGTTGGAAAAGAATCATGTACTCACATGCATCTGTGTTTGTTGATCAGATGTACCAGCATGGACGTGACCTCTGCGAGAGTCTTTGGGGAGAAGCTTTCATGACAGTTGAAGACGACCCCGGGGAGGAAGACGGTGTTGAAGGCAATAGCTGCGGCTGTCTGACCCTCAGTCCGTCTGATCGAGAGGTGATCGCAGCTCTGAGGGTTCAGGAAGGAGACCCTGAAGAACTGGACACCACCAAGAGCGGCCTGCCGCAGTACAGAGCCCCCTGCCCTCCCGCAGGGCCTCGAGCACGCAGCGCCACAGCGCCACCTCAGGCCCGGAGGAGCAGTGCCAAGGCTGTACTGCGCAAACGCTCAGTGCTCACCAGCGACACGGAGGGCAGCGGGAGCGGCTTCTAGGAGAAATGTGATAGATCTGCTAAATGTTTGTTAATGTGCATTTTATCTTATCAGTTGAATTTACAGTAAACTAATGCAGTGAGGTTTCTAAAGTGTTGTCTATTTAACACAGTCAGCAAAACAATCCTCTGTGAACTAAAGATACTTCTGTAAAATGACATTCTGCTAATTTTAACCTGTTGACCTGTTAAAGGCAACATGAAGAGTTGAATTTAGGTCTGGATAACACTTTACAGTAAGATTTTGATTGTTAACATTAGTTAATGCACCGTGAATTAACATGAACATTAACAAACATTAAAGAAGATTAGAAAATGCTGTAGTAAAAAAATAAATAATAATAATAATAATGTTAATGTTAGCTAGAAGGTAGTCACCATTGTAGAAACAATTTTTACTCAGAAATTGTTAGTACAGTATATTTAACAAACAATTTAAAAGAAAGGGCACATAAAACTTTGAATTCAACTTGAAATCTAAACATAGAAAGTAGTATTTGCTTGTAAAACACTCCTAAAATATTATGGCTAGGCTAACTTCTCTGCGTTAACTAATGCTAACAAAGAGGAGCTTATTGTAAAGTGTTAAAGTAATTAGAAATGCGTCACATTACATCAATAAATTGAGTTTCATATATTGTTTTACATTATCCGTTTATTCAGAGTAATTGAAATCACATAACATTTTTTTGTTTTTTTGTTTTTTGTGGATTGCTTCAAACTAAATGATGCTGTTGTCGCTTGTCTCTTGTTTCCATAACAGTGATACTTCATGATAATGTGCTCTACTGTCTCATAATCTGTAACCTCACAAATTATGACACTAGCCTATGTGTGATGTCGGTATGTTGTGTTAATTATTATTATTATTATTTTATTTTATTTTTTTGCGTAATGACTTTAGTGAAAACATGATCCAGTATTTACACTGAT
Source organism: Carassius gibelio (assembly GCF_023724105.1). Taxonomy (NCBI): domain Eukaryota; kingdom Metazoa; phylum Chordata; class Actinopteri; order Cypriniformes; family Cyprinidae; genus Carassius; species Carassius gibelio. Next base: position 29,820,858 of record NC_068373.1, read on the forward strand.
TTACATAAAAAAAATAACGCTGTAAAGAAACTACGAGAGAATACTGTAAAATCTGGCGAGTCACGTGATGACGTGTTTTGTTTATGTGAATGACGTCGCGTCGCTGTGTGCGATCGTATAGCTTTAGTGAGTAAACAAGTGCGTTTCTGTTCTGATATTACCTGTGTCTCTAATTCTTAAATAAAACTGAAATTTGTTTGTTCTTTTAATGTTTTTCTCTTTTTTTAAAAAAAAAAGCTTGTTATCATTCATCTGTGTGCGTATATGGTGTTTACCGCCAAATTTACAATAGATAATTGAATTTAAATCAGTAGGCCAATATAGGCTATTTAGTCAGAATGAATTTACAGTAGGCTACTCATAATTAATACATAAATATATGCCATTCGTATTACAGTATGAACATCCTGTCATCCTGCTTATTTTGTGTCCTATCTCTGTGTAATGAGAAGCAGAATTATTCTCCAGAAAACATCCAAAACGTTTCTTCAAGGCCATGGGTAAGTTTTATGGCATTTACTCCAGTAGATGGCGTTATGACCCCAATTTTAAAGTGAATCTCAGTTTTTGACAGTGATTTTATACTTAAGTCATGATAAGATAAACCAGGGTTGACCCAAATACATAAACACAAAAACTCCCATGATCCCACATGATATTCAAACGAGCGGAAACTGGAGCAGTATTTATGCCAACCATTGTTACTTTAGTATCAGTCATTTGAAAATGAGTAGAAGACTGGCCAAGTCAGGTACGATGAAAAAATATATAAAAAATAACAACATATAACATCATAGTAATATGTTTTGTAATAATAATGCTGTTGTATACTGAATATCAACACAACTGAGACTGAGCCATAATATTAATATTTGATTTGAAGTCTACTTTTATATAGGTCTAATAAACAGCTAATATATTACCTCTCTTGAAACACCGATTGTCTAATTGCTGGACCACATCTAACTGTTGTATGATTTAATTAATGTTCTTTTCATAATGCTTCTAACTGACCCCTGCTTTGACCCACAGGTTAGTAAAACAAAAACCTCCTCAGAAGCATCAGTGAGAGTCTGAGCATGCTGGAGTACATGATAACCCCCGTGTGGAGCTGAAGCTGGGTGTTTGATGGAAAGAGTCACTCAGAAACACAATCAGAGCCTCATCTAACGGCCTTCGAAGGGACAAGAAGGAATATCCATGAGATCGCTGGAGAGATTCACAGTGTGTGAGTGGGAGAAAGAGAGAGATGAAATGTGCAAAAACTGTGTGATGGAGGAGATCTGCCCACAGTTTGTCGTCATCAGTCACTGATGTTTCTCCTGTGTGTGTGTGTGTGTGTTTGCATGAAAAGCTTGAAAGCTTCTCTTGTCCTCTAGAACAGAGGAAGTATGAAGAATAAATATTCCATCAAGCTCTGGCTCATCGCGAAGGCAGGATAAAAATAACACACACAGGTTCTGTTGTGAAACTTCGCTCAGTGAGCTTTGACTCATTCATGAGAGCTGCGTTTTACAGGCCTGTGAGCCGTTCTCAAGTCAATTACACTGAATAAAAGGGAAACAAGAGAGATACAGTCACATTAAACCTGGTTAATTAAACTCACATTCGATATGAAAGCAAATAAACAAACAGTATCAGGTTAACTCGTCTTTTAAACGTCTTTAGAAACTTTAAAAACTATCATTATGAAAATAACATACTCAAATACTCCGTATACATCAAAAAATGTATTTTATGTGAAAGCAGTGCCATATCCATTACAAAAATGAACCATGGTTTTAAACCGAAAGCACCAGTTAGCCTACTATAATAGTTTTGGTAGACTAAACATAGTTTAACTGTGTTTTTTGTAGTAAAACTGTTATACACAGCAGTAGTGTAGCCAGAAAAGAGACTCTGGGTGTGCATATGAAAAGCTGGGTGTGCCACATTTATTGTCAGATTACTGTGCAAAATTATGGGACAGTATTTTTGTCACACTGATTCCGTCCAACCATACTCCAAGTGTTAATTTGCAGGTCGTGTCAAAATGTAGTTAATTGTTAAATATAATAATTTTCTTCCAAATACGATAATTTTGAACTTTAGCTATTTCATTTTGTTTATTTTTCATTACAATTTATTCACATTAAATAAATTATAATATATAATTATAGGATTAAAATGAATTGTAGTTGCTCAATATAGATCTTTTTTTTTTTCATGTTTTTGTAATGTCTGGGAAGCCAGAATGCGCATGCATCAACAGAAACATTTATTAGCTGAACCCTGTTTTTTTTACATGCCATTTATAGCAAGACATATTACAGATAATATTACAGATGCTTTGTCAGATTTAAGTTGAAGCGCGTGCAGAACCGTGTGTGGTGAACCGAACGGTTTGGTTTTTTTATTTCAGCGAACCGTGCCATCCCTATTACCTCAATAATCAATCAATTACAGGCCTAAAACAATCATGCCCGAGCAGACGGATACTAGTACATCTCATCACACCGGCACCCGCGTCTAAATCAGTTGTATGGTCTGGTTTTCAGTTTAAAACAGTTGTGTCAAGTATAAATGTCTCGTCTGTTTCGGGAGGTGCGCGCGCAGTCAGCGGAGGCTCGCAACTTTTTTTCTCAGATTTTGAAAAATCTTCGCGATCGACTTAAAATGCTTCCAAGATCGACTTGTCGACCGCGATCGACGGGTTGGTGACTCCAGATATAGCGACCAACTTTTTTTGAGCAAGCATTGATTATGCGTGACACAGTCTCAATTTGTGGGAGGCATGTATTGGGCTCAAACTGCGCGCACGCGCTACACGGGACGGGTGGTCGCCCTACCTGGCACACCCCTCTAGAGTGTGTCCACCTTTGTGTGTGGGTCCATGTACATGCTGAATCGACAGGTAAAAAAAAAGCCTCAAGTCCAAATATTCCTTTATCACCAATTAACTGTTGGACAAACACTTCCTGCTTCGATGTCCAGAACTGAATTTAAAAAAATCTCAAACATGCTACGAAGTCCCGATCTGAATCAACCGAGTCGCGAACAGGCTCCGAAGTGCCGATCTGAATCAACCGAGTCGCGAACATGAATCAACCGAGTCGCGAACAGGCTCCGAAGTGCCGATCTGAATCAACCGAGTCGCGAACATGCTCCGAAGTCCCGATCTGAATCAACCGAGTCGCGAACATGCTTCGAAGTGCCGATCTGTATCAACCAAGTCGAGAACAGGCTCCAAAGTGCCGATCTGAATCAACCGAGTCGCGAACATGAATCAACCGAGTCGCGAACAGGCTCCGAAGTGCCGATCTGAATCAACCGAGTCGCGAACATGCTCCGAAGTCCCGATCTGAATCAACCGAGTCGCGGACAGGCTCCGAAGTGCCGATCTGAATCAACCGAGTCGCGGACAGGCTCCGAAGTGCCGATCTGAATCAACCGAGTCGCGAACAGGCTCCGAAGTGCCGATCTGAATCAACCGAGTCGCGAACAGGCTCCGAAGTGCCGATCTGAATCAACCGAGTCGCGGACAGGCTCCGAAGTGCCGATCTGAATCAACCGAGTCGCGAACAAAAAAAAAAAAAAAAAAAAATATATATATATATATATATATATATATATATTCTAAGTAAACAACAATAGCCCAAGTTTAGTAAACATTTTTGTATTGAAACTATAAAAAATAATTCTGCATTTATTTTTAGGTGTGCCAGCTGCCACTGTGGGTGGCACAGGCACACCCTGGCACACCCGTGGATACACTGATACACAGTGGTTATATGATACTTAAAACATGGTTCCTACACTTTTACCAAGAAAAACATGGCTAATCGGTAGTTATTTTAGTGTATAGAGTAGTATTGCAAACTGGTAATTTGGGATTATTTTAATATTGTAAACGCACTGGTTTGTAGTGCACATAGTTTTATGGCTGTTTACTGCCCATTAGTTATTCACTACCTACAGCAGCTAAGTCTCGCACATTTATATAAAGTAGGCCTAACTTCTGTTTTGCAAAATAAGGTGGTTAATTAAACAGGGTTATTTGCGCCTCATATCAAAGTCGGCAAACCTGGTCATAGCATGGAACAAGCTGATTTCAAAGAGAGAGGAGGTGAGAATGTTCCAGAGCTAAAAGAGCTGTTGATGTGTGTCGAGTGTCAGATGAAGTGACTGACGGTGGGGTACACCTTTAAAATCTCCAAAACAAGCCGAGCGTGTGCGCGCGCCTGCTCTCGGCGCTTTGATGTGGTTCGCTTTGATTTCCACCTCGAGAGCGAGCAGAAAAACACGCAGGTGGGTCACTGACGTCAGCGGCAGGTGGACCAGTGAAAACCCCGCTCCCATTTACCAGCGAGAGCATGGCACAAAAACAAACGTCCCACACGTTTCAGGGTCTTCTTGGGTTTTTGCATATAGTTAGGACCCGTTGGTGTAATAGTAGGCTGTTTAATGATAATAAAGTAGGCCACAGTATGCTCAAAAACATATTATTTTCAGTGTTGGGCTATAAGTGAATGAATCGGTTACTGAGGTTCACCTCAGGGTCACTCAGCTATTTTCATGCTAATGCTCTTCATCCTTCTCTTCTTCGCCTCCGGTCCAGTCATTCCAGAGGTCACAGTAACTTCCCAAAGGATGCATTCATCTCCTGAAGACAGCCAAAGCACCAAACCACACAGTAATATCATTACTTAAGAGCAGATTATTCTGCTTATAATGAAAAAGATCCAGTCCTCTGTTACTTAAATAAACTAAACTAAAAAAAAATAACAATAACAATAACATATATTGATTTGCTTATAATGATTTTGGGTGTAAATCTGTATATATCCAATTTAGGCTGTTTTTCAACAGTCATATTATCTTACTCAAGAGATATCTCTTCACATATGATTCAGTTTCCGAATATAAACCTCACATCTGATGTGTATTTTTGACCTGGCCTCTCTCTGACCTGTTATATCTCTGCACAAAGTTCATCAGTGTGTTTTTCTGATTGATAGGCCTATATTCGACAGGATATATATATATAATATATATGTTTCTGAATATATTTTAAATGATTAGTTTCGTTTATTAGCAGCAGCATATTTTTTCCTTTTTCCTTTCCTTTTAACCGTTCAGCCCACTAAGCTCCATGGAAACACACACACTCACACACACACCATCCCACATGCTCACTGTGCTCTTATCCAGCTTCGGAAAGCCCCTCTCTGAAAGCTCTCCTGCCCCGTTGATCCCGGAGCAATGAAACTATTCGCCCGGGTGTGTGGGTGGGGAGTGACGTACGAGGGCCAAAAATGACCATATATGGATGTGGTGCTTGACGTCACTAGGAAAGGCCTGGTGCCTCTTGTGTAAACGCACAAACGCAGGAAGTGCGAATCAATTCACAACCCCGAGAATATCTGATTACGCCACAAACAGTGAAACATAATATCATATTTTTGAGTTTCGTGGCTAGATGTGGACTTTCTAGGAACGGTCAGCTTAAGAGTTACATAACAATAATTATATAACACAAATGAAAAGCCATAGACTCGAAAGTTGTTTTTCAATATATTTACTTAAATAAACAGCGCACACATAAAAAAAGAGACATTGTAAACATGTGACATTGTTAACATAGTGTCAGGATCAACCTGAGTAATACAATAATTTATGAGTTCGGGAACTGTAGTATTGCACGACAATATCAGATCAAATACACGGTTGATCATGACGTTCTTGGCTTCTCTCGCGCTCCGGTCGCGGGTTCGCGCTCGGTTTTATTCGGAACCCAGAGCGTGTCCGAGACGCCTCTTCTGAGAGCTGGCGAGGTCCCAGAGCCGATCAGTCGTAAAGCACGGTCCAGCAAGTGTCCAGTGTTGTTTCTGCGTTGGCTACGGTTTAAAACGCTTCCATCTTGCTGGTCAACATCAGCTGACAGCCGCTGTTCATGTGTCTCAGCACCTTCTGTTTGAGTTGGGCCACCTGGTCCCGCAGGACGGAGGCTGTGTTGGACAGGCCAGCGTTGTCGGTCTTGAGCACCTTTACTTTCTCCTCCAGCCGGGAGATGCGTTCCAGTTTGCGCTTGCGGCATTTGGTGGCCGCTAGTCGGTTTCGGAGCCTCTTCCTTTCCGCTTTGATGCGCTCCTGGTTGTCCATGTCTATCGGGGACATGGGTGGCGAGCAGTCGCTGCTGTGCATGTCGGGAACAGTCTGGGGCTCCTCTTTCAAAGGCACGTAGCGCTGCTGGAGGACGCCGGAGTGCTGGAACCCGTGCGTGTTTTCCGGGTGTTGGCTCTGCTGTAGGTGCGGCGGAAGGTAGCTGATGGTGGCGGACGGGTGGCTGGGCGCTGGGCAGTACGCGTTGAGAGTCGTGTACATGGGAGGCTCAGACTGCAGGGAGGAGCCGAAAACAGACGCAGTTGTCGAGCACGTCGTCACACCGCCGGCTCCAATCGACACATTGGGCGGGGGCATATGGTTCATCTTGTGGAGATCATCCAGAGCCTTGACGAAGCCCTCCGCGAAACCCTCCTGCTCGTCGGTGATCCCCCGACTGTAGAGGTACTGGCCCGGGGTGGGCGTCGTGAGCAGCCCGCTGCTGGTCTGGATGATGAGCCTCTCCAGCTCCGGAGAGGCGAGTTTGAGCGAGCCCACATCAGCACTGTTGGACTGATATAAGTCCGATTTGAGGTTCCGATAGGGCTCGTTCAGGTTCAAGTTCATGCCCTGTTTCTGGAGTTTATAGTCGTGTAGTGCCGCGTCGTTGTGACCGTAACCCAACAGAAACGAGTCGTCGTGATAAAACGGCTGCTCCATTTTTGTACTCATAGAGTTCTTCTGGAAGACCGGCTTCTCTTCTAACGTTAGTGTGTCTGACAGTTCAGTGTCCGCTGTGTAACCCGTCCAAAAACGATGACAGGCAATGGATCCGCGTTCTGTTGTATCGATGCTCCGCGTGAAGGTCAAAAATAACGCAGCAGCAATGAAACCGGGAATAATTCAGAGAGCCTGTCTGTTGAAAGCGAACGCTCTTTGGGAAAGATGTTCGCTGGATTTGCTCTGTCTCGTTCGTTCGTGTGGAGCGGCATCCCGATTCGCTTTTATAAGCAGCTCCCGCCCCACGGAGTCCACGTCACACGCCTCGACACGTCATTGACGGGAACTGCTGGGACAGTAAACAAGCCCGAGGGCGCAGCGCGCGAAAAGCGAATGGGCAAATTCGAAATCATTAAATAAACGGTTTTAGGAACAGCCAACATTCTAAAAGAATCTACGATTATTTATTTAAAAAAGAAAGGGGTTCTAGCATTGGATTTACATGGTTGGCTTATAGCTGGACTACATACAGTTATAAAAACGCCGTATTTTGCTTAAACTGTGTTCAAATTGACAGGATCCCTACACAGTGTTCACTTCTCCCTACTCCCTGAGCACGTGACATCTGTTGAAGTTTACTTCAATCACAGATTTGTGCTACGCCACAGCCTGCAGCGAGTTCATACACACACGAAACTTACTGAGTATGAAGTGTGACATCATAAATAGCCTACATAACGTACAAGTTCAATTAACGTCTCGCGCACTATACTGCCCTTTCAATGGAACATATACGATCCCTTGGAACTGGAATCATACGAATAGAAACATGCAAAATGTCTAAAGCGGTGGTAGCCTACAAGAGAACTGGAATTGAAAACTGCTGTTTTAGGGTTTAATATGATTTTAATGCGCGGAAATGTTAGCATAAACACAAGATGTAAAATCTAAAAGGAAATCATTAGGAAAATTGCGAAAAGAGTTTTCTGTCCAAGCTAATTTTGTTGATTTTATCTATTATTGCTGTATTTGTTTTTATTGTTTTTCTGTCATATAGCCTGAAGAAAAATATATATATATATATAAACGTCAGATTACGTAACTCAGATTTGTAAATAAAAATCTAGCTGTTATTTTTCAACTTGCTGAATGTGCAAGTCAGTAGAAGAGTGCCGCTGTAAAACTCTGCTTATCACGGATCCTCCGTCACCCGCTTCCTGTGGGAAGTTTACAGTCCAAATATGGGCTTCGTGACGTCAAGTTCTTCCTCTGAGGGAGCGTCAGTTGCCCCGCCCACTTCATCTGGAGCGTTGCGCAGAGGCGCGTTCCCGACACTCACGAGCAACACCTGCTTAACAAGCAAGCAGTTAAGAAATCCACACACAATGACAAATAACACGAACTGAATCCCACACAGAAGAACATACAGAAAATGCCTTTTCTATCGTATAATAATAGTCAACAATAATTAGTTGTTAAACGCCGGTCTCTAAACCAGGTGAATAGGTTATTAATCGTTTGGATATTTAGACTCGAAACTCAGGTTCAGCAGTCAAATTAGACTAGAGGCTTTTTATATGTAATGATAATGAAGCCTATATACTGATGCTGCATAATTATACCTGTAAAGTGAGCCATGAATGATTACTCAATTCTTAAGTATGTAGATAAGGTAAGTCAGTAATTGTTTGCTCTCTAGTCACTTTGAGGGAATATCATGTTTTCACTGAGAGAAATGGAGTCCGAGTCAGTTGTTTTCAGGCCTTTTGAGTTTGTTTGATGTAACAAAAAGTCATATTAAACCTCAATGGCAGTACATTGACATGAATCAGAGTGTTATTTGATCAGTTTGGCCTTCTCAGGTACTGTAGTTCAGGGGTTCGGCTGACGTCCCGCTCCGCACCTGTGCTGCTGTGTGTGTGAGAGCAGCTGGAGAGTTACTGTAACCTGTAACCCACCTGAGATCAGGCTTGAGCGGAGCAGCTGTGATCAGACACTGAGTCAGCTGACCTGGAAGATATCACACAGATAGCTTTATCAGGAGGAAATTCTGCATTTATTTAATTAGTTTAAAAATCATTACATTTATGTGTATTTATTTATACCGTGATGTATGAATATTAATATAAATATATATTTATTACTAAAATAAGAAATATAATGAAAGTTTTTGTTAAATAAAAAATAAAAAATCAATAAAAAATAATATTTTGTTTATTGAAAACATGTGTTGATGTTAATGTATGTTAGTAAGGATCACACACAGGATTCTCAGCAGGGGATTTATTTATTATCATTTAATAAATTATTAAATAAAACATTAGATTTTATTTTAATGTAATCCAAAGAAGTACAGCTAATATGTATTATTAAAATAATGAATATTATTAAAGTTTGTTACATTTTGTTTTATACATTTACGAAAGCTATGTATTTTTTGTCAAATATAAGATATTTTGTTAATCATTTATTAATATTTATGAACACTAAATAAATGCTATTATTATTATTAAATATTATTAATTGTTTCTGTTAAATTTAAAATAACATTTTGTAAATGTATTACAGTTTTATTAGATATAAAACAACATTTAAAACTGTATGTATACATTTAATTAAATATCATATCATATATTATTATTATAAAATGCATATATTGTAATATGCAGTGCTTTGACTCACATAATGTTTCGAAATCCCCTCTGTTAAACAGCCAAATTTCTTTATAACAAGCCGTTTTGAGACTGATTTCTGCTTTCAGTTTCATTGTTATTGCTTTGTGTTTCTAGAGAAGTGTGTGACTTTATCAGACTGTTGTGACATTGAGAAGAATTGCAGTATTTTGCTCGGGTGGTTAAATGTTTACAGTAACACTGACAGGAGTGGGCTGTGTGTGTGTGTGTGTGTGTGTGTGTGTGTGGCACTGTGCCATGACGAGGCTAGCACAGCAGTGGCAGAAGCACCATGAAAAATCCCACACAGACAGATGAACCTGTGTGTGTGTGTGTGTGTGTGTGTGTTATGAGCCAAGGTCAGTGTGCTGTTGTTGTTTACCTGGTCTGCGTGTGGTCGGTACATGCAGTTCTCTGGCTGAATGCTTGTTTTATTCAGATGAAGGGCAGCAGCTCTTATTCTAAAGACTTATTCTAAAAATTCATAAATAAAATAAATAATTTCCATCTTTTTCTGTACAAAAACATATGTTCCTTTATACTTTAGGAATGCATTTTAATACTGTTGATTCTAGTCAATAATAATCGCTATCAAGTGTATATGTGTGTGTTTATTCACTGTGTGTGTGTGTGTGTGTTTAGGTTGACATGGATACGAGCCAGTAAAGATAATGTAAGCTGATCCTGCGTGTGAGAGAGATCTGCCTGAGGCCGGATCACATTTACGGTAAGATTGTGAGACCGAGAGAGAGAGAGAGAGAGACTGTATAGTGTGTGTGTGTGTGTGTGTGTGTGTGTGTGGATGCAAAATGATGTCCAACACAAACTGAGAAAGCTCTCATTACTAAATGCCTTTTCATAAATATCCAAATATATACAGCACTACTCACAAAGCCTGTCACAACGCCTGTCAAGGTTACGAGTAACCTCGAAAAAAATAACAGTAGTTTGTTTTCTCTCTAAAATACTAATAAATAAATCTCATATTCCTCAGGGTGCCAGTGACATCATCTTTAGGCCACTGCTGTACTGTGTTCATCAGATGATGTCACCGCTGGTGTCAGGGCCAATCAGGGGTCAGCAAGCGCAGACAATCAGGGGTCTCCCCTCAGACTCGACCGCGTCTCTGCGTCAGCAAAAAAACACAAGATGTTTGCTGGAGATGCCCTGAAGAGCGTTAAACACTGAAGCAGCAGTCAGCAGAAAACAAGGGCCGAGCGCCTCCAGACAGACGAGGGTTAGAGAGGGTCAGAGAGCCAACGCTTCACTGAAACTCACACACAGAAGAGCGTCTGTAAATACACTGACCTGTCATGACCACACAAACCGAGCAATTAACAGCCTGGTAATGATGAGTAATGTCCATCTCACCAGTACTCTGTGTAAAAAACAGTCCACTATTAATCATACCGATCTATTTATAATCAATAAAATATATGAATAATTAACTTTTCACTTGTCTTGCTTGTCTTCATTCTGGAGGAGCTTACAAACCCTATTTTCTTGGAGATCTGAAGCATGTTTGTGATGCTGGAAACACGAGACACAGGGCAATGCAATTACAATTATTATTTATTCATTTATTTTTTGGTTGCACCGCTTTTGCATTTATCATTTTCTGTGTAAAGACTCGATAACACCTTTATACAATCCCATTTTCACCACACGATTAATAAACATATATATCACAATGTTGCGATTTTTTTTCATGCCATTGCGGGTTTATTTCTCACAAAAACTATCTATATATATATTTTTAGAATAGATAAAGTCACAATTTTTATTCTTCCCAAAATGAACTTCTATAAATTGCTTTTGAGCGTTGCACTGGAGCCTTGATTCTTTTGCAGCTTCTCGCACGTGTGTACTTAAAAACACAGCACTTTAGTTAAAAAAACATACCTCTGGTTTCACAGACAAGGCTTAAGACTCGTTTTACCATGTTTTGTCTCCAGACGCACACGAGTAATGTTATTTTCCAACATTTTCCACTACCTTTCTTAAGCGACTTCCATTGCACTCTTGTGTTTTTAAACACGTAAAAGCATCTGGAAAGCATCTGCTGTGTACAAACATCTGACAGACTTTCCAGTTTTCACAGTTTTACATTCATTCTCAATCATTAACATCTTAAAGACATCTTCTAAACATCTATTTGACATCTGATAGGAAATGTGTAGTCTCAGTGATGCTGTCTGTCTGTCTGTCTGTCTGAAGGCCTGAAGGCATTATGAAGTATAATTGATCACCTCCTGATCTGTTTTTGACAGGTGATCATTCCAGTCTAAGGAATCATCCGTTCATTCCCGTTAATGTTGCCAGAAGGTGTCTGAACTAGATTTATGGACGTTAAGAAGCATCTGTCTTTCATAAGCTGCAGCAAGCGCCGCTGATGGATTTAAGAGATTGATTCAGTACGAGACGAACAGGCCACATGACGTCTGAATAACTGGGTGTAGTTATCTGAGAACTGCATTAGTTATTTAGTGCTAAAGGCAAGAAGGTCTTATTATGAAACGTGTTGTGTGATACTGGATCTGTGTAGCTCAACAGTCTTTGTCAGTTCAGGGAATCCCAGTGTGTCAGCGGGGGTGAAGGGTCACGACCTTCATGTGGATCCTGATAAAGTTCACCTCGAGGGTGAGATAATGAGCAGATTCGTGAAGAACAGCTCTGTCTTACAAAGGCAAAAGACCGTAACTCGCTAAAGTGTGGAACTCAGAAAAATGACTTTAGAGATTTATTTGTCTATCCAGCCAAGTTAATCATAGATGGGAGACTGTAAATCTGGCAGTTAAATGTTTTAGTAATGAAAATTATCTAATAAGATAAAAAGTGAGGTGTCACGCCAAGGCAAGAGGCAGTAATTTCCACTTCATCAATATCTAGTTGCTGATCACCATCATTATAGTAACGCCTGTATAATATCTAGACTCAAAGGCTATAACATACAGTAATGTGATGATATTAATAGATTTATTCTGAACATAACAACCAGACAATCATGTGAGAGGACACCGTTTTGCAGCCGATTTATTTGCAATGTTCACAAACGTAAAAGGATTCAAGACTTGCCTAATTTCCATTGAAATGAATGTAAATAGCAGACCAAAGCTAACAAACAAAAGGCCTTTTGCCTTTGCACAACAGAACTAATGAGAAAGATATAAAGATGATGATGAAGCTCCACAAGACCAGATGATAAACAGATTCATCCTGCATCTACCTCTTCACGACTTAAAGGTCTCCTTCTTCGTGATCCCATGTTTTAAACTTTAGTTAGTGTGTAATGTTGTTGTTAGAGTATAAATAATATCTGTAAAATTCCAAAGCTCAAAGTTCAATGCCAAGCGAGATATTTTATTTAACAGAATTCGCCTACAAAAAACGACCCGTTTGGACTACATCCCTCTAGTTCCTGTAGTAATGACGTCACTAAAACAGTTTTTTGACTAAGCTCCTCTCACATGAATACACGCACAGCACACGAGCGAGTCATATTGAAACATCAAGACAAATAAAATCATGACAAGAAACACGACACTTTCTTCTCTGAGGTTAATATATCCGTTCTGAGACAGTCAGAATTAGACAGCCTAGAAAGTGTGCAAAGAGCGATCCCTCTGCAGTCACTAAACGCTGTCTTCACTTCATCGAAATCTCGCGATGTTTAGTTAATCAGGGAAGCTGCACCGCACAATCAATCTCTTATTTACCTGTTGTTATAAAGAGAGGATTCGCTCAGCACTTGACAAACACTCATCATCATGAGCAGATACACACTGGAGCGTTTTCCTGTTTATCAGTCTGCTGTCATGGAACAATCTTCATACTTTGTAGATACCATTTATTTCAAGTTCTTTGGAAATCTTCTATGATCTGGTGTTGATCGAGATGATAGGCCTAATGGAACATCAAGAACTTTATTCTTTTCCAAAGGTCCATATCAAAGCCAAAAATGGTTCTTGATATAGGTTCTGCCGGACCTGAAGAACAGTAGAAGAAACGTTATTTTAGGAGTGTGTGTGTGTGTGTGTGTGTGTGATGTTTTTTGCAGACTGCTCACCAGACCGAGGAATGAAGGCATTTCATAACATGTTTAGACACAGATGGACTCTCTGTTCTCTCATGAGAAACACCTATGCCCAGAGCGAAACGCACTGTAAAAAAATTAGTTCGCAGTTTTAATTGTTTCAATAATTTTTTTTTAAGTTGACTGAACAAGAGTAGGCCATTTGCCACCTCAACTTAAAAAAAAAAAAAAAACGTGTTGAATCAATTTTCAACATCACTTAAAGTGATAACTCGTGCAGACCGTTGCAGACTTATGTATACGTAGATTCCTCAATAGCGACTCTTTCTATACGCCACTGAACGTAAGCCGTCGGCCATATTGGAAGAGTCAACATCATTCACCATAGCAATCAATGAACATTCAAAAACATGTTTATATCAAGAAAACAAAAATAAAATAATAAACTGACAAAATGACAATATAACACCTTGAGAGCCCAACCAGCTGTTTTCTGATGTACTTTACTGTTAACTTACAAATGTTATGTATTCTTGTGTAGACCTAATTATCACCATACAATAAGATGAGCATGTTAGCTAACACGACATTAAAAGATATCAATGTCATCTTTCAAATTTAAGTTCCCTAGACTACATTATGAGTTAAATAAACTTCAGCACACGTTAACATGACAAAATATTGTTGTTTATTAATTATAACAGAGAGCACAAATAAACCATCATTTAAGCAATCATGTTTATTAAAACATTCATATATTAACACTGCACTGTCTAAAATTATCCAGACACCTTTAACATTTCACAAGTTTAACTGTGTCAGAACTGATTCATCTCCATAATGTCAGATGACACGTAATCAAACATGGTCAGGTTAAAAGTGTCTGAACAGTTTTTGGTCCCAAATTGTTACTTTTTTAACTGGTAGTCCACAGTATGAAGAGTTTTTGGGTGTAACGTGCCACACTTTATTTTGCTATCCTCGCTTACATAAATGAACTATAGTGTCCTGCACCCACTAGTAAAAAAAATCTAAAATGATATCTGGTGTCTGAATAATTTTTGATTTGACTGTATATATAATTGTAAATGACTGTGAAAATAACTGCATGAAAATATTAAAACAAAGCGCACGAATAATGGTCCTGCACACGCTCATAAGAATTACTGCATAATAATAATAATAATAGTCGATAAAAGTAATTTAAGGGAATAATTAAACAAGTTCTAGGTCTGTAGTTATATATGAAGCAGTAATATTTTATTTTAAAAAGTGCACATTCACTCTTATTCTAGTAGTCGAAAATGCTAATGTTTCTTGTCACGTTCATTTATAAATTACTTGAATTATGATATCATATCTTCAGTTAAAAAACGATTTGAAATTGCATAAAAAGTATAGTAGTGTGCATCACTAGATAGTCTATTACTGTCGGTCGCTGAAGATTTCTGTCATAAAACAGTTTTCTAATACAGTAGAACTACTTTGATTTTCCACAAACTTGTTGCGTTGTGACTGTGACACTTAGACCCGCCATATTTGATTTGATTGGCCATCTCGATCATTTTGACAGAAAATGTATCTGTTCGATTGAGTGACAACTTCTGAATTGACCAATGGGGTGACTTTGGGGGCGGGGCTATCTGTCTGACTGAGCAGTTGGAGCCAGACACAAACTGTCTGGAGGAGTGTTTGGGGAAACCTGTTTGAAAACAGTTATTATTTTTCATCTTTTTTTGGTGTTTTTGCTTCTGCTAAAGTTAAAAACCAGCAGTCAGATATTTAAAAGAATATTCCATGTCGTGTGGGTTTTGAATATTCAGTAGATGCTGTTGTACGCCTTCATAACGCTGTTTGTCAGTATTTAACTGTTATGTTTCTTTATGAGAGAGTTTTGAGCTTGCATTGAGTTCAATCTGAGTTTAACGAGGTTTAAGGAGGCTTAAAGTCTCCAATCCAGTATGATTACGAGCAGATAATCATGGGTAATGTTTAGTAATCATGCAGTAAGTGGATCACTTGTTACACAAGGATCATTAGTTCTACCTGTAAAATCTCTCTTACTGGAAGAGCTGATTTATATAGAAAACTCTCTTTATACATAGTGCAGAAGCTAATTAAACAAAAATAAAATAAAATAAACAATCATGAATGTTCTACTAAACATTGTCTTTCGTTTTAAAAGAAAGAAAATTATACAGGTTTTGAACAACATAAGGCGAGAAAATGATTGGTTTTATTTTCAGGTGAATTGTCTCTTAAAGATACCCATGTCAAAACCGCCCACTCTTCTTTTCATGGGTGACCCATAATCCCAGTTGAGTTCCTAGTGGTTCTTTCGTCTTAGACACGACCAGGAGGGTCTGAGGAAAAGGATTCGCGCCTCTCTGAGCGAGGCCGTCTGAATGTGTGCCAGCTCTTTGAGACGGCAGGAGAACAGAAATAGTCAATCGATGCATTGCACATCTATGGAGACCTGTGCTCAGACTTTGAAGATTCGTTTTGTGTGGTGAGGAAGTCATCAGGGGAAGGAAACACACACACACACATACACACACACACACACACACAGCTCTGTCCAATATGATTTCATTAGCTTTCATAAGCATTAAAACATCAAGTGTAGTTCTTTATGCTTGGATTGAGTCGGATGCATTCATAAGTGATTGAATAATTCATGAATCCTTTTATATATTTCAGTGTGTACTGAAACATAGAGACATGTATGTGCACAGATGAATATAAATGGGTGAGATCACACTGTTCTGATAATGATTCCAGTGAACTCAAGCGGAATATTTCAGTTGCTTTTGATCTAATCTAGTCTAACACACACACACACACACACACACACACACAGAGACAGAGAGAGAGAAAGTTCTGTGAGTTTGTACAGTAATTATTGTAGTGTAAATAATCTGCTTTCATTAATGACCATCCAGGAAAACACAAAGAATTTATGTGATATTATAATATTCTTATGCTTTTATTTTTACCCCCCAGCACTCTTTATGTATTTATTTTTGTACTCGTTTGTCCCTGTTTCATGTTCTTTTTTTCTGTTATTTTTAGTATGCATAACTGCATAACGTTCAATATGTGAATTTGAATAATGTTCTTGTATATTCAAAAAAGCCTGCGCTGTGGCATTGAGTTTTGCTCAGACACTCATTTGCACATGTATTTCCACAAGTTCTTCAGAAGGGCGTCCTCATCAGTTTGCGTTTAGCCATTGGCTCTCATCCAGTTCCCAACCACTCCCTTAATCCAGAGACCTACAAAGACGGCCGCCCACTGATGCCTGCTGGGCCGTAATGGACACCCACAATGCACCAGTCTCTCTGGAATGCTTTTGTAATTGAAGAATAAGGTTATTTTCTGATTAAATAAAAGAACAGGTTGGGCTGTAGAAAGTCCTAAAGCTTGCATCATAACTGTACTTGATCAGAATGCAGACAACACTATACTAATGCACCGCAGAATGAGCCAGTCCTGAACATCTGAACATCACGCACAACCTTCGTCTTTTTAAGCAGTTTCACAAGTCTATCCATACAGGCAGTGCTGGACAGTAATGAAGTATGTTTAGTGTTGAGTATAGAGTTCCAATCCTTGATTCTGATTGGCTGAGCCACGTTCGGAGCTGTTGTAAATGACTCTACAAACATACACCTTTGTTTACTTCTGTGTGTTGCTCGGTAAACACTTTACTGGATCCACATCTGTTTCTGTGGAACTACAATGTTTGGTGGAAGAATACTGTTTTTATTGATGTCTTCACACTCCGCTTTGCGTTGGTCCTAACAACATCCGTTAGCTGTTATACATTCACTGTAAACCATGTCTTCATGGGGCTTATTGCTTTAAGTACATTTTATCTTACTATTTTTATTTGCAGAAATGCTTGCTTCACTTCATTCCAAAGCACAATATCATACTTTATCAAACGAGTCACCATTTAAACGATTCATTAGATTGATGAGCCTGATTCAAAATGAGCGGGAGATCCTCGGAGCTTGAGTGCATGCGCGAAATTACTGTATTTTAGGGTTGCTTGAATAGGGTACCATACGTGCCCTCTTTCCGGTCCTGACCAGGATTTCTATACTGCCTAAAGTATCCAGGTTTTGGCTTTGTTTTACTGTTTTCATTCTCCATTCTTGCTTGAAAAGTAGCTTGACCAATAACATGCAGGCATTGAACATAATCGACCAATCGGGACTGATTTGCTTGCACACATCATGCATGCATCATCAGTAAGGTTTGTACTGAATTTGATCTTTTAAAATCACTGTTTTAAAGACACTTTAAGTGTCCTGCTGTTTTTATTGATTGAAATATTGCGGTGGGTGATTTATACGGATTGGTGTTGGGCAAAACTTGCATTTTGTTCACATATCTTTATTTTATTCTTTTGAGAGCTGATCTAAATATTTTTGGATTGGAAAAGTAACAATATAGACATCCTGACAGGACATATCCAGGAAAAAGTGCACGTATGGTCACCCTATTAAATGGAAATCATATTTCGGTCACGACTGTCAGTTGTTTGTGAACTAAATCTGTTGTAAAGAGGGCGCTGTTTAAGCCCACTGTATGAAAGGGTTGAATGTGAATATGTCCACATTTGTGTATCATCATTTCAACATTAATAAGAGTAATATTTTATTAGGATTTCTGCACTTTCACTTGATTTGTGTACTCCATCCACCGCTGACGACAGCTTTAGAAGCTGTTCTTTCTTCGTGGTGTTGTTCTGCATGACTCATGAGAAGTGAAGACTCATTTCAGTCTGAAGTCGACGCTCCCTCTCTGATCTTCTGGATGAAGGTGTGACTTCTGGTTAGTATCAGGCGTCGAGGAGCTGCGCGACACAGACGTTTTTCAGCAACGCCCTGAGAAACAGCGCGGCCGGAGCTCAGGTCTGAACAGAACAAACGGTTAAATCCAGCCATCACCACCCATCGCCTTCGATTGTTTAAATGTGTTAGTGGTTAATAGGTTATCTAGGACTAGTCACCTTTATTAAACCTGCCGAGTCACCTTCCTTCAACTCTAGTAAAGACTGACTGAAGGTTTTGGGAAAGTCCAGCAAACGTAAATGCACCACAAACAAACGTCCCGCCGGTTACAATCTCAAAGCTTTGACAGTTGAGGTCATAGAGAATCCCTGGAAGGTTTCAAATCTTGATAAGAAGGTTCTGTTATTTTTAAGAGAGTTGATGTTATGAGTATTCAGAATAGTGCATTAGAACACACTGCGCTGTGCACTGTATCCCATAATGCATCATGCTTTTGGCTCAGATTTCCCCAAAATGTAAAATAAACCGAATTTATCACTGGATTTTGAATTTAATAAAACAAAGTTGTGCAGCATTCAGAATTGAATTCCAGTTTAATTTCTATATTTGAATTGGATCGCCTATATAAAAGACACCTATATAAATTAAATCTTCTACATCTGATCAACCGTCTAGTGACCAACCAAAATGTCCAAGCAACTGCATAGCAAAATGCTAAAAGCACTTCATATTCCACAATTGATTTCTAGTTTATATGTTTCATCATATTTAGCTTTTTCTTTTATCAGCATGGAAGAACACTTGATTTCCCAGAATGCATTGCAGCTGTGTTGAATTATTTTGAGTTATATTGTGTTGAAGTCATGTCAGAAAGATCGTGTTTATGTATTCACGTGAACTCCACCACAACATCATAATAAATTTATAATTTTGTGTTGTAGATTTCGAAATCTATATCGTAGAGAAGGTACTTTGCCATCTTTCTCCAAATTCAGCTTTCTGTAGTAGGGGATGTGGCCAATTCAATTGAAACTCATATACTATGTTTGGAATGTGTTTAATGTTTTTAAGAAAAGGCAATATGTGTAGTGTCTTTACCAGCTTGTCTCATTAAAGAGCAGCAGCTAACCAAAGCAGCTCTCTCTGTTCACCTTGTTCTCTTTTCCCTACATCTGTCTGTTTCTCTGATCTTTTAAATGTTAAATTCATCTCGTCTTCAGACATTTGTTAATGTTCCCAGGGGTGTTGGAGGTTCAGACCTGATGATTTGAACAGTATCAAGAAATAGTTCACCCAAAGGTTTGCTGAAAATGCACTCTCCGTTAGGCCAAGCCAAGAAGTAGATGAGTTTGTTTCTTTAGGGGAACAGATGCTTGCTCACCAATGGATGCTTTGAAGTGAATGGGTGCCGTCAGAATGAGAGTCCAAACAGCTGATAAAAACATCACAATAATTCACAAGTAATCCACACCACTCCAGTCCATCAGATAATGTCTTGTGAAGTGAAAAGATGCATGTTTGCAAGAAACAAATCCCCATTCACTGCAAGTAGCCAACTCAGTAAACATCTTGGATGACCTGAGGATGGGTAAATTTAAACAATTCACACCTTAATAATCACAAAAAGATGACAGAAATATCAAAGGGAACAAGATGTGGTGTAGTGTTCACTGGCATCTAGCATTCGTCTTAATGTTGTTCCTCAGGAATCCTGGAAAATGAAAGACTTTGAGTACAAATGAGTCAGACTCGGTCTCGCTCAGTCCCCTTCAGTTGATGTGCTGATAATACAGACACGGCTTCCTGACGTACAGGACTTTCTGCAGGATGCTGCGGTCGCGGTGGAAGTGAGATTGGTCGATACACAGCCACGGTCTGTCTCCGGAAGACGTTTGTAGTCTTCAATGAATCTCAAAGGCGTGTGTTTGTAAGACTTCATGGTTAAACGCATGCCACTTTTCACGTCCTGTTGAAATGCAGCCCTCCGTCAAAGCGGTTTGCACGCAGACGTGCTCGTAATTGAGCTCATTCAGAGTTAGTCAGAAAACTGTTAAGCCTTACGTGATGGAAACAACATCCCTCTTGGCTTTAGCACGTTAACCAATAGACATGGTTTGATCTCACCACAACACACAGGGACAGACCTGATTCTCCTCCATGATGGAACACAAAAGCACCCAAGGGGGGCAAACTCGAGAAACTGCCAGATGTGGTCTGTTTGCTTGACCTTTGCCTGCACAGGAAGCTGCTGGTGAGGGCAGGAGAGTTTCTGCTGGTGCTTTTGACCTGGGCAGCTCTGATGTTTCGTTTAGGATGGGTGATCTTTAGTTTCAGTGAAGCAACCAAAAAATAGTGCAGTGTTTGTTGTGTAACTGATTTAACAGACTTTCCATGCACATACTCTTAAGATCGATAAAGGCAGTTGAATTGAAATGTTATTTTGCACTTTTGTTCCTATGACAATGGAATTATTCTGTTGTGACCGACAACTCATTATGTCCCTCATGATGACATCTGAGATGACTTTATCTTGAATAGGTTTACATGAATAGGATGAGTCTTTTTGTTCTGGTGAAACAACATCTCAAAAATACTCATTTCAGTTTCTCACAATATTGTTTGGTGGTTTAATGAGAGGAATATTTAATGTTTCATCACCAGTGGAGTATATATATATGTATATAACACTAAAATAACACTGATTGTCATTTCTAGAGAAAAATAATCTTTGAAAAACATGATGATGTAAATAAACAGAAATGTAAGTAGGGTCATTTTCATAGTGCTATTTACAATAGGCCTACATGTGTGTTTCAATATCAGTAGTTTTCCAGTAAGTCATCATGACAAATTAAGCGTTTGCGTTAGTTCTGGAAGGACACATGAGTCAAGCTTGCATCGGCGGATCCTCATCTGATTACATCTTTCTATAGGAATACGACACCTATCACAGCATTTCTCAGGAGCAAATTACCCTCCTCCATCCCCAGCTCCTCCTGTCGCCACAGTCAGGTCTTGGCTTTCTGATATTCCCTGCTGAATCAGACTCCTTTATCTTAAATTATGTGATGCACTTAAATATCATTGAGTACATTAATGATATTAGTCTTGTTCTGTTCTGTTTACCCTGTGGGGGTTATTATTGCTGCTATTGCTGTTTTTGCCCACCAAACCAAACTTTATGCTAAGTATCTATCATTTTGCAATAGTGGTCCTGACAGAAATGTATTTATAGCAGCTGGTTTGTATGTTTTTAAGTTGAATCTCTCACTTACTGTAACTCACGCCAGTAAAGGCCAGATTATTCTCATTATTAGATGTAAGCTGTGTGTGTTAAATTCTGTCAATGATTACTCACCCTCATGTTGTTCGAAACCCATAAGGCCTTCGTTCATCTTTAAAACACAATTAATTAAGATATTTTTGATGAAATCCAAGAGCTTTCTGGCCCTACATTGACAGCAAGGGAACGACCACATTCAAGGCCCAGAAAGATAGTAAGGATGTGGTTAAAATAGTCCACGTGAAATCAGTGGTTCAACCGTAATTTTAAGAAGCTACAAGAATACTTTTTATGCCCAAATAAATAAAAAAATAACTACTTGATTCAACATTTTTTGCTCTTCCGTGTTAAGACTTTCAAAGTCTTCTTTTCGTACGAAAAGTATTAAATTATGGTTGGACCATAGACTGAATCACATTTGGACTCTGCTTGCATGTTTTATTTTATTTCATTCAAATTCATGTCTACCTTTCTTACTCAATCTCCTGTTTCTCTTGCATCCTGTGAGCCAGAAACACAACATTCATGTGTCTGATTTCTTTCGGAAACAGCCAGAGGAAATGTCAGCAGGCCCACATCACTCCACTCCTCCGTGTGTGTGTGTAACATCACTAACTCAAGCTGTGTGTGTGTTCTTGTTTTAATGGTCCACCTGGACCCGGTGAGTCGGTACAAGTCGCCTCTGTCCACCTGCAGTTGACTGTTGGGCATGATTCACGCTCACTCATGTCATTTGGTGTGGTTTCACAAGAATCAGCTTACATACTCCCAACCATACAAACACACTCCACTTTCTCTCCCACTTCATTGCTCTTTTCTGGCCAAACATCCCTTATGATTGACACATGAGGTTAGTGGCCACACCTCCCCTATGATTGACACGAGGTTAGTGGCCACACCTCCCTTATGATTGACACATGAGGTTAGTGGCCACACCTCCCTTATGATTGACATGAGGTTAGTGGCCACACCTCCCTTATGATTGACACCTGAGGTTAGTGGCCACACCTCCCTTATGATTGACACGAGGTTAGTGGCCACACCTCCCTTATGATTGACACGAGGTTAGTGGCCACACCTCCCTTATGATTGACACCTGAGGTTAGTGGCCACACCTCCCTTATGATCGACTAGAGGTTAGTGGCCACACCTCCCTTATGATTGACATGAGGTTAGTGGCCACACCTCCCTTATGATCGACTAGAGGTTAGTGGCCACACCTCCCTTATGATTGACACGAGGTTAGTGGCCACACCTCCCTTATGATTGACACCTGAGGTTAGTGGCCACACCTCCCTTATGATTGACACGAGGTTAGTGGCCACACCTCCCTTATGATCGACACGAGGTTAGTGGCCACACCTCCCTTATGATTGACACGAGGTTAGTGGCCACACCTCCCTTATGATTGACACATGAGGTTAGTGGCCACACCTCCCCTATGATTGACACATGAGGTTAGTGGCCACACCTCCCTTATGATTGACACATGAGGTTAGTGGCCACACCTCCCTTATGATTGACACATGAGGTTAGTGGCCACACCTCCCTTATGATTGACACATGAGGTTAGTGGCCACACCTCCCTTATGATTGACATGATGTTAGTGGCCACACCTCCCTTATGATTGACACATGAGGTTAGTGGCCACACCTCCCTTATGATTGACACATGAGGTTAGTGGCCACACCTCCCTTATGATTGACACCTGAGGTTAGTAGCCCCACCTCCCTTATGATTGACACATGTAATCATCCAGTAAGAGTTTTTTGATGTGCATTAATTTTGAAATTAATGTGGAAAGCAGCCCTGACCATTTGATGAGAAATGTTTGATTTAAAAAAAAATTTTCTCTTTGTGATTTTTCATTGCTACGTCCCTCTCTCTCTCTCTCTCTCTCTCTCTCTCTCTCCATCAGTGTGTCTATATTAGCAGCTTGGTCTCCTGGAAAGACAGACCAGACGGACAAACAGGAAGCAGCTGTTGCCAGGGAAACAGGCTGCAGAGCGTGGGAGAGATTGTGAGGTAAGAAAGGAGAACAAATGAAGGAAAAAATAGATTGAGGGAATAAAGCCGAGCTGGAGAGATCTTATTCAATTCTGACAACGAGGGGAAACTGTGTGTGTGTGTGTAGGCTACCTGTAACTGGGAATAGACAGAATGACGCAAAGTATGACAACAAAATCCAAACCCTGCAACTAGACATTTATAGATGTTCTGTCTGTCTGTCTTTCTGTTTCTATCTATCTATCTATGTCTGTCTGTCTGTCTGTCTGTCTGTCTGTTATAGGTTCATTCATGACATTTGCAGAAACATTGAGTTATTCATAGTGGACTGTGGTAAATGTAACACTTCCGACAGACAACATGAAACATTTCAGTAGGTATTAGGAAATACACCCCTCCCAAACACACATACAACTACACACACACATTCGCATTATAACACACACACACACACACACACCCAACCAGACACGTACATGCACTCGAGTTTTTGAGAAACGGCAGTCACACAGTACATATCATACGTCAATGAAGCGCAATGTTGCTCAATCCACCTCCCAAACCACAGGAAATTACATCATCACTCCTCTTGGCCTCCCAATTGGCCAATTATCATCAGAAGAAACATCTTAAAGATTCATATTGGGGAGAAGATGGAAAAAAATACCACATACACACACTTAAGTTTCCACACAGGAGGCAGTTAAGGGAAGTAGTTGTTGTATTGTGTGTTTACTCATGTTGAGCTGGCCAGAGGATTTGACAGCACCATCTTTCCATGTCTGATGAATGGAATGGCTATAAATTAATACATTTTAGCCAAATTATATATTTAGTATTTCTATTAAGTGTGTTTTATCTAGACAAGTCATTTTTTTTTTTACTAACGTAATCTAGCATTTTTCTCTTATTTATTACTTTGTAGTTACTGTAAAAAATGTAGAGACTCCAAAACATAGCAATATCACACACACAAACAAGACTTTGTTTAGCATGTGTAGACACAAACACACTATCACACAATAAACCACCATAGAATTACACTACATTTACATTTAGTCATTTTGCAGATGCTTTTATCCAAATTGACTTACAATAGGGAGATACATAAAGCGATTCTTCTGAAAGAGGCAAACAGACAAAGGAAGTTCTCATAATACCAAGTTTAAGACATTGTTTAGATAAGTACAAGCTTTAATTTTTTTATTATTTTCTCTTTTTTTTTACGATGAAGCCAAGTAGATTTGAAAGAGATGAGTTTTCAACTGTCGCCTGAAAATTGTCAGGGATTCAGCATTCCAGACAAGGTTGGGAAGATCATTCCACCAGCCAGGAATGGTGAAGGACAATGTTCTGGAAAGTGATTTTGAGCCTCTCTGTGATGGTACAACGAGGCGTGGCTCACTAGCGGGTCATGGTCATCAAAGATGACACCAAGATTTCTGACAGAAGTTGATGGGGAAATTGTAGAAGAGTTTAGCTGGATGGAGAAATCATACTGTAGAGTTGGAGTGGCAGGGAAGACAAGAAGCTCAGTCTTTGCCAGGTTGAGCTGTAGGTAATATTCTTTCATCCATGCCGAGGTGTTGGCCAGGCAGTCTGAAATCTGTGAGGCTACTGTTGGATCATGTGGTTGAAATGAAAGATTGAGCTGTGTCATCAGCATAGCAATGGTAGGAGAATCCATGGGCCTGTATGATTGGACCCAGTGATGCCGTGTATATGGAAAAGACGAGGGGTCCAAGAACTGATCCCTGAGGAACCCCAGTGCCAAGTTAATGTCCTTTGGATACCTCCCATCTATCAGTAAGAAAGGATTCAAACCAGCAAAGTGGAATCCCTGTGATGCCCAGTGATGAGAGGGCAGACAGGAGGGTATGATGATTGACAGTCTCAAAGTAGCAGATAGATCCAGCAGAATAAGAACTGATGATTTGGAATCAGCTTTTGCAATCCGCTGACAGTAGCGCAGTCTCAAATGGATGTGCACTCCTGAAACCTGACTGGTTAGCATCCAGTTTGTTGTTCTGTGAAAGAAACAATGATATCTGGTTGAAAACAACTCTTTTGCTGTGTTTCCTGGAAGGAGAGAGACAGGTCTGTAGCTATATGTAATAAAAGTGTTTAATGTAGGTTTTTTGAGCAGTGGGGTTACCCCTGTGTGAATGCAGTGGGGATTGTACCTGTGAGGAGAGATGTGTTGTTCATGTGTGTGAGTGCTGGTAAAAGTGTAAGAGAGATTGCTTGGAGGAGGTGTGAGGGGATGGGGTCTAGAGGATTCAAATGTTTGGTGTTGGTTAGATTGTTTCATGTTTTGAAAAAAGATGTCTCTTCTGCTCACTGAGGTTGTATTTATTTGATGAAAAATACAGTATAAACAGTAATAATTGTGAAATATTCAATTCAATTCAAGTTTATTTGTATAGAGCTTTTTACAATACAAATCATTACAAATCAACTTTACAGAAATATTACTACAATTTTAAAACAACTATTTTCTACATGAATATTTTGTAATCTCATTTATTCCTGTGATGAAACTCCATTGCTCCAGTCTTCAGTGTCACATGATTCTTCAGAAATAATCCTAATATACGGATTTGTTAATTTATTGAATAAAATAGAACAGAATCTATTATGGGTTTATTCATATGTATTTGGAATTTCTGCATAGGAAATTTCACAGAACTAATGATAGAGTAAAAGATTCTGGAACAAACTATGTGTAGGCCTATGTGTGTATATGTGTTTGTGGGGGTTTTCCTTTGCTTCTTACTCACCACTATGGTTAAAAGATGTAAAACACACACATTGTCCTACTGGACCACCATGAACAGAGCTCTTTGATGGAGAGAGCACATATAATCTCTTTGTGTAAAACACACACACACACACAGAGAGAGAGAGGGGGGGGGGGGAAGAATTACAGGAGATTTCTATTGTTTTATATAAGATGAATGATGATATTAGACACTGTTTTCCAATATAAAATTTCCTTTTGCACATAAAGAATGGAAAGTAAAGCTGTCATTTGTGATGGAGGAGAACTTGTGGGATCGATTATTGTGTTTTTTAATGCTTTAACTATTATTTAACGTGTTTGATCATGTGGTAATAAATCAGGAATGTGGATAAGGATCACATTAGGATTCTTCCTTTCGTGATCGACAGACACAGGAGTTTTTAAGTGTTAATAATTTTCGTGGGCTGTGAACTAAATTCCTTTCCTCTTACGCCTGAACCTCTTTCCCGCGCAAACGCTCCCATCAATCAAAGCGGAGATAAATGGCGCTCCTGTCTCTGCGCCGGATTGATGCCGTTATATTTCAAGGGGAGCGTGTGAGTGTTTGTTTCGGCATGTGTCTTCATCTGCCAAACGCGGCGTTTATCCAAGGCTTCTGTGTCTTTGTGAGTCGACCGCAGCATGTGTGATTCAGATCCGTGAGTCATGTAAGAGCATCGCTACTGTGGTTACTTCAGCAATCTGTCCTCCGGGGAAAGAAAAGCGAGAGTTTTGCTCCACAAACAGCCACAGACGGTGTGTTTGGGGGTTTGAGATGGGCGGAGGGGCGTACTGCTAACTCAGTTTTCTCTTATTACAGATTCAGATCAGTCAACATTGAGTCAATCTACAAAAAACTCTCCTGTTATAAACAGCGTCTTATTAGATTCATGAGATAAAATTATTATCAGGGATTCAAATTTGTCACCTGTCAGCGTCAAAATGGCTCATTTGTGTGATTCATCTAGGTTTTAAAAGGTACCCGCTCAAAGTCGACGGCTTTCAAACTCTCCTCTGTGTTTTTGTGCGCGCGCTCTGGTTTCAAATTACATAAATTTACGTGTTTTTTCAGCAGAGTATTGTAGCCAATCACACTCATCTCTGTTGAAAGCGGTGGCCAATCAGAGCATTTACTGTATAGTAAAATATGATGTCATTTTTGTATTTTTTGCAAGTTTATTTAATTCTACATGTTTGCAGATCTTTCTATTAAACACCGTCTAAATAATGTAGCTAGTTTTTATCAATATATTATATATTGTCTTTGTGTGTCATAATAAAAGGACAATCATGAAAAGCTTTTCTTTTTTTTACGTAAAGGGGTCATATGACATTGCTAAAAAGGATATGGATAATGGATAATGCGTGTTTGTAATGTGTTTATGCGGTTTAAGGTTAAAAAACACATTATTTTCCACATAATGTAAATTGTTGTTTCTACTCTATGCCCTTTCTTTCTGTAAGGGGCGATTTTTACAAAGCTACACAAAGCTCATTCTGAAAAGTGAGGTGTGCTCTGATTGGTCAGCTGTCCAGTGCATTGTGATTGGCCAAATGCCTCAAGTGTGTTACAGAAATGTTACACACTTAACATACTGAAGCCATCTCCCAGCATCATGAGACTCAAGCTGCTGTGTGCACATCCCATCATCAGTTCTCTTTTAGCCTCTTTTTACTATTAGGATTAACTAAATAACTCGGGATATTGGTTTATTTCATGTCAGAGGGAGTGTCAGGCACATTTATAAACAGAGTAATTTGTGGATTAGTGCATACTGGAGACTGGATGAACCATTTCAAACGATTCAGTTTGATTTGATGAACTGGTTCGACCGGTTCACTAAAAAGATCCAGTTAAATAGAAAGATTCGTTCATGATCCAGACATCAGTAGATGAGACAAAACCAATAAAACCCATTAAAACTAGGCATTTGTTGCATCAAGTGGGGACATAATTACTGATTATAATGACTCATACAGTGTTCTTAAGCATTGCATTGCGCTGTGTAAACATTAAACCACGAAATCGCATTATATGACCCCTTTAAAGGGGTGGTTCATTGTGATTTCACTTTTTTAACGTTAGTGGGTAATGTTGCTGTTTAAACATAAACAATAATTGCAAAGTTACGAAGCTGAAAGTTCAATGCAAACAGATATAACATCTTTTTAATGCCTACAAAAATGCCTGGTATGGGACTACAACAAGTTACTTCCCTGATTCGAGACTTCAAAAACCCAGAAAAAACCTGCCCACAGGAACACGCAGCAAAGGGGGCGAGGACATGCTGCACTGCTTTAGAGAAGAGGAAGAGGAAACTAGAGGTGCAAGTAATGAATTCACAAGCTTCAGAATCAATGTTCTAAAGAAGTGGTTTTAATACTGTTCCACACGTTCCCCTCCTCTGCATCTCTCTCTCTCTCTCTCTCAATAATATCCTCTGTTTCTCAGTCAGACTCAAATTGCTTAGCAATATTAACGATGCCATTGTTGAAAATACATAATCAAAATGAAGCCCAGAAAAAACAACAACTGAACAACTCATTTAATGGGAACATAATCAAAATGTTTAAGAACATATTTTTGTTGGCTGGGATTTACCCAAATTGGCACATGCTCCTAAATCTACAGCCCCGTCAACCAATCAGCTTTCAGAGGTATGTTTAGAACTGTGTCTTTCTCAGGTAAACTATTTTGTGTCCCTCAAAAATCATTTGAAGTAAAAACAAGAAAAAGTAGAGGAAAGAGTCTAAATGGAAAAGTGAAAACAGATGGATGAACAGCGGTTCTCAGAAAGATGAGCATTCTGGGAAACGGACGTGTGTGTTTTCTTCTCCCCCATGTGGATCAATAGAAATCTGAATTGAATTACACACACTGATATTCCATTTGAGCAGATCTCTGATTGTATAGAGCAGCTGCAGCGCGTCTGTAATGAAGAACATCTCGCTCAGGGAGTGGAACTGTAAGGCTCACTCGTCCCTGACTCACTCAAGTGCACTGTAGGAAAACTTCACCACACCAGAGGATGTTGTGTGTGTGTGTATTTTTGTGTGTTTAAGTGTCGTTTGCAGCTGCATGTTTAGTTTTTTTTTTTAAATAAATAACTGTGGCAGAGTTCCTCCTGCAGTTAACGGTACAGATTACTGTAATGGGTGCTGCGCTTTTGGCCTCTTTTGAATGTATTTTACTGGAAAGGCTGTAAAGCAGCCTGGTTTTTCGTCATTAGCACAGGGTGTGTTGTGGTTTGAATTGGGAGATGGTGTTCAGATGATTACGGGCACAACAGAGGAATAAGTGCTCTCGTCTGTCTGACAGCCAATAGCTGATCGATGAGCTGATCACCAGAGCATGAGGTCTTCATTTGGGATCTTCAGTTCCTTTTGAATGCTGCTTACTATTGAAACACATTGTTAGTGTGAATCAATCTGTCTATCTATCTATCTGTCTATTTGTCTATCTATCTATCAGCCTGTCTGTCTTTCTTTCTGTCTAACGTCCATCCATCTGCCATCTAACATCCATCCGTCCGTCCGTTCATCTACCTATTATCCATAAATTCATCCATCCACCCACCCATCCATCCATCTTTTCATCCATCCATCTGTCCATACTTGCATCTATCCATTATCCATCCTTCCATCTATACATCATCCTTCCTTTCATCCATCTGTCCATCTAACCATCTCCATCCATCTGCCATCTATAATCCATCCATCCTACCGTCTGTCCTTACATATATCCATTATCAATCCATCCACCTATCCATCCATCTATCAATCCACAATCTACAATCCACAAACCATACCCACTTAACCACCCACCCATCCATCCATCTTTCCATCCATCCATCTATAATCCATCTTTCCATCCATCCATCCATCCGTCCGTCTGTCCCTCCATCTATTTATTATCCATTCATCCATCCAAAAACTCACCCACCCATCCGTCCGTCCGTCCATCCTTCCATCCATCCATCCATCCATCCGTCCATCCATCTGTCCATCCAGCCAACCGTCCGTCCATCCATCCATCCCCCGATCCGTCCGTTCTTTCATCAATCCATCTGTCTGTCCATCCATCCATCCGTCCATTTGTCTATCCATGTCATCTATGCATTATCCATCAGTCCATCTACCCATCCATCCATTTTTAGACTTTTGAAAATGTATAGTCCAATGAGCTGCTTTAATTTGTTTCATTTGAATTTCTTTTAACTCTCCTTTTTAAATTTGATTTTGAATGGCAGTTCTGCACCGTTTGATCCTTCGATTCAAATCCAGTTCAGTTTCGTGCAGTTTGCGCTGATGGTACACAAATCACTCAGCTCAACTCTTTGAGGACCAGCGTTTAGCACATGATCCTGATGAATCACACCGTTCATGTTTATGTGTGTCCAGTGTGTCCCGAGCACAACGCGGTTTCAGTCTGAGTGTTGTGAGGGTCGCGTGTGGGCTCTGACCTCAGAGAGTGCATGTGATAAGCGGCTCTCTAATTGGTGCTTGTGCGTTGTGCGGTTTGCACGCTGACCGAATTTGTTACACAACAACAACACCAGCCACAAATATGCCATAAAAGAGAGAAATAATGAGGCTTTGATGATTTCAGCAGATGTGGACTCCAGAAATAAGACCGGCTTCAGAGAGAAAGCAGTTCCCGTTCTTGGCCATGTGGCTTTTAGTTTTCGTTAAATGCATTTTTAAGAGGGTCTGTTCCCACATCCATCTGCGAGGAAATGGAGAATAAAATGACAGCCAAGAAAGATAAGACAAGTAGAGCTCCTACGCTTGAAGAAAATCGCTGACGGAGTGCTTGAAGGACAGGAATGCATAACGTTCAGTGTGAGCGTGTGGAAAGAAGCATGTCAGAATGAAATCAAATAGAAATACAACATATTCTACACCTGTCTGTTTGTGATTGTCATTGGGCAAAAGATGCGTACCAGAGTGCAGAGCAGCTCAAATTAGCATTTTTATCAACCTTTCAACATCCTCACTGAAACTGATAAATCTGCCTAAATTTCTAAATTCTAGCTTTAGTTGTTGGTTTGTAAAAACATGTGTTATTAGCATTTTTAGATGGTGTGTTAAGTTAAACAGTTTTATTTTTAGAAACAAATTAAGTGCTCATGTAGCACAAATATACCCTGAACTCAGTGCAAGTTATTTTGGATAAAAAGCCTGTCAAATGCAAGAATATAAAACACATGTTGCACAATGTACATTTTATTTATTTTTTCTTTAGTTTTTAAATAAAAATTATTTATTTATTAAAATTAAATGTGATGTATTTTAATGACATATCACGGGCACGTTAATATTTTTTTTTATTACTAAATTTGTATTTTAATTCGATTTTCAATCAATTTATTTATATTATTTCAATACATGTATTTATGCATTTTAATTCCTTTTCTTTACTTTTTAATTAAGTTTATTCAAATTCATATATTTTATTCACATTTAGTTAGGTAGTTTAATCTAATTTTGTATTATTTATTATTGTAATGCATTTTTTTAATTTACTTTTTTAACAATTTAAACATTTATTAATTTATTTTAAACAAATTTAGTTAGCTTGTATTTTTCATTTAATATTTTATTTATACATCTTTCAATAGAATTTAATTTACTTTTTTACCAAATTTAATTACCTAGTTTAATTATAAAAATATAAAAACTTCTGAACATAATGTGTGAATTGCTCTTATTTTATTTAAATATTTTATTCATTTTTATGCCCACAATAAGCTATGTAGCATGTTAATTTTTGATTATTAACACAACATTGAAGGTGTATGTAAACGTTTGTCCTGTTTGCGATCTGGTCAGGCACTCATATCTGTGTTAATGTACTGTACTTGTTTTGTCTCTTTCTGTCCTGACATGTTCATATTCCATCAGATACAGCCGAGATCATGAAACGTCTAAATATAGCAGCACTCATAGCACTAACAAATGTGTGTGTGTGTGTGTGTGTGTGTGTTTGTGTGTGTTTCACGGAGTGCTATACTACAGTAACTAGATCAGATCAGGTGCAGACCTACAGTTACACACAAACACACACATTAAAAACAAAGCGTGTGTTTGAAAATCACTGGAGCGGTGAGAAAGTCATTGCCTCTGACAGGGCAGAGCGAGAGAGAGACGGGCTTTAAAACAGAGAAACTGATGACTCACCACGCTTCCCAAAACCCCCTCCTCCCTTCCCGCCTTACGGGAAACGGAATGTTTTCCTTTTTTCCCTCTCGCTCCTTCACAGGGATAAAAGCTCGTTTGACAGGCGTTGGGGTCACAGGCTGGCCGAGTGTTTGTGTGTGGGACCGTCATCTGTCTGCTGCTGCGGGTGTGTATGTGTGTGTGTGTGTGTGTGTGTGCATTGCTCACTTCGGGGGGTTTCAATCTTTAGATGCCACAGACCCACAAATATGATCATCCTCCTCCTAAAATTTACAAGGCAGCAGGGGCGGGATGGCAAATGTCACCCTTAAAGAAAGCCTTGCCACCCCTGCTGCCACCCCAGTTGGCAGCAACGAATTAAAGGTTATGGCCAATATGAAAATTTATGAGCACAAATTTTTCGTGATTCGTGATCCCGCTCCGAATTCCCAAACTGATTCAAATGATTTGCGATCCCCAAACTGACTCAAATGATTCCTGAAGCCGCTGTGAACTCCCAAACTGACTCAAATGATTCGCGAACCCGCTACGAACTCCCAAACTGACTCAAATGATTCGCGATCCCAATAACTGACTCAAATGATTCGCGAACCCGCTCTGAACTCCCGAACTGACTCAAATGATTCCCAAACCCGCTACGAACTCCCGAACTGATTCAAATGATTCGCAAACCCGCAACGAACTCCCGAACTGATTCAAATGATTTGCGATCCCGCTCCGAACTCCCAAACTGAGTCAAATGATTCGCGATCCCAATAACTGACTCAAATGATTCGCGAACCCACTCTGAGCTCCCGAACTGACTCAAATGATTCGCGAACCCGCTACGAACTCCCGAACTGATTCAAATGATTCGCGAACCCGCAACGAACTCCCGAACTGATTCAAATGATTTGCGATCCCGCTCCGAACTCCCAAACTGACTCAAATGATTCGCGATCCCAATAACTGACTCAAATGATTCGCGAACCCGCTCTGAACTCCCGTACTGACTCAAATGATTCGCGATCCCGCTCTGAACTCCCAAACTGACTCAAATGATTCGCGATTCCAATAACTGACTCAAATGATTCGCGATCCCGCTACGAACTCCCGAACTGATTCAAATGATTCGCGATCCCCAAACTGACTCAAATGATTCGCGAACCCGCAACGAACTCCCGAACTGACTCAAATGATTCGCGATCCCGCTCCGAACTCCCAAACTGACTCAAATGATTCGCGATCCCAATAACTGACTCAAATGATTCGCGATCCCGCTAAGAACTCCCGAACTGATTCAAATGATTCGCGATCCCCAAACTGTCTCAGATGATTCGCGAATTCGATTTGAACTCCCGAACTGACTCAAATGATTCGCGATCCCGCTCCGAACTCGCGAACTGACTCAAATGGTGGTGCTTATGGGGTATGTCACTTATTCCTTATATGAACTGTTTCAAATTCAAGACATTGATTGCATGAGATTAAGTTTGTAAATGGCAGCCTGTGTCCTTTTGTAGTGTGCACATATATTTATCATCAAACTGTGATAACTGTGACTAAATTCAGTATATATACGTCTGCCATATGTTGCCACCCCTCAAAAATTCCTGCCCCCTTCTCGCCACCCCATCAATATTTTTCTAGATCCGCCCCTGCAAGGCAGCCATGATTTCATATGTAAAGACCTTAACTTATTTTAATTCAATTATATTTATTTACTTTGTAATCAAATGTAATTTTCTAAAAATACAAATGTAATGTATTTATTTTAATCAGATGTAACTATTTTAATATATAGTTTAATCTTTAATCTAATTTCAATTAGTTTTATTTACTTTTTAATATGCTTGTTTATTTGATAAAATGTATTTTTTTTATTATTATTTACTTTGCAATTAAAATGTATTAAATCTATACATTTAAATTGTAATGAATCAAAATACTTGTTTCAGATGTTTCTCCTCAAATTCATGTGAAAAACAAATATAAATCATATAACACGTTTAAAAATCATGTTGCAATGTTGAAGAAAAACATCAGTAGATCTAAAGAAATGTCTTCATTTAATCTCACAGCTGTCTAGTTGATAGAGTTGAGATGCTAAAGAGCGTGTCCATGTCATTTGTGTGTTCATATTTCCAGTGAACACAGCTGCTTGCTGAATGAAGTCTGTTTAGTGACTCGGGTCACTAGTATGCTAGCAGCTATAATTAGCATTGCTCTTTAGAGGCAGGACAGTGTCATAAATAACCCACTCTGACACTCTGACTATCCGTTTGAAGTCAGTTTGTTTGGCAGCCTGTTGTTTAACTGGGTTTAATTGGACCCGTTCGACTCCTAAGAGTGCTTGTCCTGCAGGAGACAGTGTGTTGTATAACAGGGAAACTTAGGGAACTTCACCCAGAGTTTCTGAGAGCCAATGAGATCTGATGGCTCATATAAACACAGAGACGACTGACACACAGCTGCTAGTCTGAACTCAGATCATGTACTGAAACACTGAACCAAACATGTTTACAGGACAGCAGAGCGGTGAAGCTCACCTGCAGAGTCTGTGTCTGGGGTTAGTCATCAGGTCAGCAGGTCAACACACGGTTTACTCGTCTGAGTCTGTTTGAGCAGACGTCTGAACGCAGCGGAGGATGACAGACTGCTGTGTGTTATATGTGTCTTCATGTCACACTGAGATAGAGACACCAGACACTGAGAATGAGGACTTGTGGGGAAATCTGTTAGAACACAATACAATACACCGTATCAAATACAATACACAATATGACATATAATACACAAAATTTACAAATCAAAGTTATAGTTAACTTAACCAAAATAGATGAATGATGAATGGATGGATAGATGGATTGATGGACATATGATGGGTGGATAGATGGATGGATGGATGATGGATAAATGATGGATGGATGGATGGATGGATGATGGATGGATGGATGGATATATGATGGAAAAATGATGGATGGATGGATATATGATGGATGGATGGATGGGCATATGATGGATGGATGGATGGATGGATAGATGGATTGATGGGCATATGATGGATGGATGGATGATGGATGGATATATGATGGAAAAATGATGGATGGATGGATATATGATGGATGGATGGATGGATAGATAGATGATGGATGGATATATGATGGATGGATGGATATATGATGGGTGGATGGATGATGGATAGATGGATTGATAGATGGATGGATAGACGGACAGATAGATAGATAGATAGATAGATAGATAGATAGATAGATAGATAGGGAAATGGGTAGATAAAAAGAAAGAAAGAAAAAAAGTGAGCAAGTGACAGACATATTAACCTCTGTTTGAACCTTTACTCAGAGGTCAGAGGTCACAGTACTGATCAGACACCAGTGTGTGTGTGTGTCACCTGGTCTGGACTGCAGTCTGTAATTACACACACAGGTGTGTGACGCCCCACAGACACACAACACTGTACTGTTTCTACCACAGTGATTGTTGCTAGGGTGAGTTTGCTCTTGTTCAGAAGTCCTGTCCAGAAAATGAGATTAAACACGATGTGGGATTCAACTGAACTAGTGAATCATTTTCCCCCCAACGAACCGATTCCCTTGAAAGAATCAGATGTTGAGAAGTTTGTGTCTTCTTCCAGCCTCGTTCACACGGCTGCAGTCACCGGACTAACATCTGCAGACCTCCAGCAGCTCTGTTGTGATTAATGAGCTCCCGGCTGACCTGCACATGTGCGGCTCTCAGCAGCTTTCCTGATGCTTCTGTGTCCAAGTAGGTCAGAGTTTCACTGCGGGTTTCCTGACCAAGCACTTCTGTGTCCAAACTCACAAACACAGCTGGAGGACAACAGCCTCCGTGACAGTACAGCTGTGAGTGCCTTTATATGAGAGTACTGCTGCATAATGAATCCTGCAGATTTTCCCTTGAAATCAAGATCTGGTCTGATTTACTTGGATTTCAGGAGCATATCATCAGGGAATTTCATAAGACATTATCTGGTTGACTTGCTGAGTCACATTTGTTCATGTCTGAGCGGCAGAAGCACAGAAAGCAAGCTTAGATCATATCTAACTGCCCTTAAAGTGATAGTTCAGCCAAAAATGAAAATGATGTCATTACTTACTCACACTCATGTCATTCCAATGCCGTAATCCTCTTCGAAACACAAATTGAAATCAATTACTGTGAAACATCCCTTTAAAGGGTCAAGAGTCCATGCAGTGATTTGGGGAGGTGAGTTTTTCAGGTACTGGCAAAGATCCTGACTCATTTATTTATTAAAAAACGATTTATTTATGCGCATGTTTTATGTTTTGCTTAATTTCAGTGCAGCCGGTTGTACTGTTGACTTCTATTTTATAAAAGAGAAGGTAATGCATTTATTCAACTAATATGCATTAAATTGATCAAAAGTGACTGTAAAGACATTTATAATGTAACGATATATTTCATAAGTGAAATAAATGCTATTCATCAAAGCATTCTGAAAAAATAAAATGTATCACCATTTGTTTGCCAACTGTTTTGAACATTGATAATAATCAGAAATGTTTCTTGGGCAGCAAATCATCATATGCGAAATGCAGTAAATTTAACACACATACTCTATATTAATTCTAATATTATATATTCATATAGAAAACAGTCCCTTTAAAACGTAATAATATTTGATTGTTTTAACTGCATTTTTAATCACATGAATGCAGCCTTTGTGTGCTTAAACGACTAAAATCAGGGACTGAATCAGATTTGTAAACTTCACGAAACGTGCACCCACAAAACGGCTGTCCTGTGCACATGCTACATATGTGAAGTGGGTCACCAGATGCTTGAATCCTGTTTATTATGTGTGTGTGTTTTCATATGTGGACAATAGCAGTAATGTTATGTCCCCACAGCCTACACTCCCATCTGAGCATCGCAGGATTTGGCCAGAAAACATGCACGCACTCATCCACCCCTGCAGCGACAGCACATGGCCGGTGAGAGCGACTCACTGCAGGCCTTGTGTGAGCGTGTGTTTAGATGTGAGCTCGACACAGATGCCACCACAGTAAATGATGTGTGAGGAATGAAGCTCACCTGGTCCGTCTGACAAACCTGTCTCATCTCCTCGTGCCACACGAGCTCGCCATCTATTGCACTGATGAATCATATTTCTGATTTTATTTCACATCAGGGCTCTTCTGTGACTGATAAGATCCAAACCAAACAACCAGAGCCACAATCTCTGAGTCGCTTGAGTTGTGTTATTACGAGACAGCTTTTGTCACTCATTTCTGATTCTTAATATTTATTTTAAAGCTACAAATGAAAATGCATTATTTTTAAGATATTAATGTTTCCATACAAAACTCTTGACGTCTTTTGAGTAGCTGCGGCTTTGTACGATTGCAAACTATTTTAAAAGTTTTGTAACACTACTTTGCTAGGTGTGCTGGCTGAGTAATCAAGCGCACGGTGAAGGAGTAAAGGTCAAAAGGAGTGTTAGATCATAAATCCTGGAGAATATCCACAAGTCCATAAACAGTCTCAAAAGCACAGCACTGCAGAACAGTACAGAAAGGTGACACTGGGGTTGCAAGGATATTGTTGTACAATTGCAAGGTATTTAACATGGTTTTTAATGTTACTCTGTGGTTGTTGGGGGGTAGGGATGTAACAGTATGAAAATTTCTTATCATGAATATAGTGACCAAGATTATCAGTGTTATCAGTATTATCACGGTATTGTTAAAATGTGCTGGAGATGTTAAGAAAGTACAGACACATAAATCACTTCATCTCGACTGACAGCGGTTTAATGGCTTAATGGCGGTTTGACGGCTA
Organism: Carassius gibelio; assembly: GCF_023724105.1. Classification (NCBI taxonomy): domain Eukaryota; kingdom Metazoa; phylum Chordata; class Actinopteri; order Cypriniformes; family Cyprinidae; genus Carassius; species Carassius gibelio. Next base: position 29,859,242 of record NC_068373.1, read on the forward strand.
ACGATAAAGTTGTGGGTTCTAGTGAAGTGATAGTGAATAGTGAAGTGACATTCAGCCAAGTATGGTGACCCATACTCAGAATTTGTGCTCTGCATTTAACCCATCCGAAATGCACACACACAGAGCAGTGAACACACACACACACACACACTGTGAGCACACACCCGGAGCAGTGGGCAGCCATTTATGCTGCGGCGCCCGGGGAGCAGTTGGGGGTTCGATGCCTTGCTCAAGGGCACCTAAGTCGTGGTATTGAAGGTGGAGAGAGAACTGTACATGCACTCCCCCCACCCACAATTCCATCCGGCCCGAGACTAGAACCCACAACCCTTAGATTGGGAGTCCAACCCTCTAACCATTAGGCCACGACTTCCCTTCTAGTCTTGGGACTGTTAGCACTGTAAGCTGCTGTGTGAACAAGACATTTCGAGACTCATGTCTGTAAAGAAATGTGGTTGACAGTGTGAACTTAGCCAAAGTAGATACAACTGGAATGTATTTAACATGTTTTTAGTGTTGCTAGCGAGTTAGGGTAGTTTCAGGGTATTGTTCTGCAGTTGTTAAGATATTCTGCTGCTAGGGTGTTGTACAATTGCAAGGACTCTAGCATGGTTTTAAGCATGACTTTTAGTGTTACGAAGTGGTTGCTTTGTGTGTTTGCCACAGGGTGACATTGTGCACTAGCAAGGTATTTAACATGGTTTTTAACATTACTATGTGGTTGCTAGAGTATTTGGGGTGGTTGACAGGCTGAAGTTGTACCAGTTCAATGTATTTTAAGTGATAATGCAGTTCCTAAGTATATAATGTGTTACTATGAGGTTGATAAGACATGAAGGTGCTAGGGTTGATTTCACTCTAGTTTGTTCTGCTTATTTTATCATCTACTGGTTGAAATTTCTGAAATGTATAAGTTGGTGCAGATGTCTAATACTGAAGGTCAGGGGTTTGTTCAAAAAGACATAATTCAAGCTCAGTCGTCTAAAAGCTGCTGGACTTTAATGTTGCTGCTGGAGTTTCCTCAGATGAAGGATGCGGGGAATATTTAGGATGTTTGTGTTCATGTCAGGTCTTCCAGCAGCACCTGCACGCAGTGAGTCAACACAGTACCTCGTTAAAGCCTGGTTTAACAGTCTTCGTCTGTGTTTAGGCCACATCTGCAGGGTTACTGCTGTCTTCTATCAGACCCGCCCTCGACAGGGTTGTAAATCTTCATGTGCAGAGTGAATCTGGGGTGAAAACACACCTGTAGTGTCGTCCTGCCCTCATGAGCTCACGTCTGGAGTCGTGGGTTTGTGAATCCACCTGCCCAGCCCACACTGTTCCTCACATTAAGCACATTTCGTCTTGTTTTTCCTGTGTTTCCTGCACCTGGCACACTGCTGCGATGTGCCAACACTCTCGCTGGCAGCAGTCGCACATAACACACATTCCTGCCTTAAAGACACAGGACACCCACAAAACCCCATGCATTCAACATGCCTCAGAAGTACGGAAGGCAGACAGGGCCAAAAGTCTTTAAAAGGAATATTATTCAACTTATTTAAAGAGAGTGTTTATTAATGTATTTTGAAAGTTTAGAGTATTTAATTTTATTGTTTATAAACTTTTTTAAAATTAAATGAAGCTATTTTTATTTGGATTTCCATTGGCGACAGAAAACAGTGTCCTCTGTTACTGTGTTTGTTTGTGTGTTGATGCTTTGACAACATAGTATTAAAAGTACACTGAGAACAGAGCAAGGGAGAGAAAAAAAACTAATGTTTCACAGTTATTTAACGGAAGTAGTTTTAGGAAGCACATCTGGATGGACAGACGGGTCGGGCGCAGAGAAGAGGAAGTTTTCCGGATGAAAATAGCCGTCTTGTGGAAATCCCCTTCCTGATTTTTGCCAGTTTGTTAGTCACAAACTCCCAGAGGATGACTAACCCTAACCAGAGAGCAGCGGCAGCATGTAAACCAGTGAGTCTCCGAGGGTCAGATCAGATCAACACGTGCTCTGACTCACAGACCAGCGCCTCAAAATAACTGTTCATTTAAAGAAATGTATGTAATATTTACCTGTAGATAAGTTTCACATTGAACACATAGTAACTGCAATAAGAGGTGTTACACAATCACAGTATTCATGGGTGATTGACAGGCCGGACAGGAAGAGCAGGAAGTGATGTAAGCACGTGTGTGCGTGTACATGTGTCAGAAACAGAAAGTGTGCTAGAGCGGTCCAGTGATGTAAACACAGGTCTACGTGTCAAGTGTCATGTAAAGACTATCCACGATTAACAACGGAGTTAGCGTTCCAGTCGTTTGTGATGCGTTTCAGTGCCACGTCTTAAAATAATAATCATTAAAAAAATCGTAAAACTGCAAGATTAAACGCACACTGTTTTGAGAAAAAGTCAAAGTTACGAGGATAAAGTCGTAGCAATATGAGAATAAAGATGAAATATTTTGAGAATAAAGTCGAAATAGATTCTAGGACATATTATTATTATTATTATTATTATTTAATATTATTTCCAAGCACGCTGTCTCTGACTCATGGTGTTATTTGTGCTAATAATCCCACATATATGCAAATAAATTGCTATACTAATATCAAAATATTATAACTTACATGTACTATAAATTTCAACTTAATTCTCAAAATATTTCATTTTTTTTTTTTGTAATTTCAATTTTTTTCTCAAAATAGTACGACTTCAGTGTCATGATCTTTTTTTTTTCTTCGTGGCACAGTATTATCCTGTTAAAAGCTTTATTGTGTCCGAACTCAAATGAAGTATAGCTGTGAACTGCACTTTCTGTGACTCTCAACCAGAACCAGTTTGGCATATTTTGAGCATCGTGTTCATACAAGAAAACCAGTTTGCCAGTTCACTGTAAACGTCATTCATAATCACTTTAAACTTTATTTTAAAGATGTTTTGTTTTTTTTGTGTTTGCTACCTAATTATTTTGCTTGCCAAATATCTTATTCACAAATGCAAGATTATGAAAGATTCCCCCCATTTGTTTTACTTTCAAGAAGATATTAAATCCTTGTCTACCTCCAAGAACTGAAACTGTATGTTCCCCTTTTGGTGTTTTTGTATAAGTTTCATAGGAAAGATTATGTTTTTCTTATGTGATCATTTTTTTTCCATTTATTTATCTATAAATGTATTTATTTTTAATGTAATTAAAACGTTTTTTGTTGTTGTTATTTTATTTGTATTATTTATTTTTATCAATCTTTCTCACTTCTGAATTTAGATTGCTGTATTGTTTGGGCATCCTTGAACTTTGGGATATATATAAAAAATAAAAAAAAGATCTGTTCACTTTATGTTATTGTCTGGTGCCTTCTAGTGGTCACACAACAGATCTGAATCACAGTGTTGTTTTTTCTATTTTAAAAAACATGTCAGAAAAAACTCATTAAGTGTACATTTTTACAATTTTGACATTTTATAAATTCTCTACATTTAAGAAAAGATGGATATAGACCTTGTTAAATAAATTACTGCAAAATGTGATGATAGATAGATAGATAGATAGATAGATAGATAGATAGATAGATAGATAGATAGATAGATAGATAGATAGATAGATAGATTCTTTTGGATTCTTTTGTACCGCAAATCTGACTTTTTTCTATTTAAATCCTGACTTTCATTAGCAAATCTTTTTTTTTTTTTTTTTTTTTTTTTGAAGTTCTGATTTTTTTCTCGCAATTCTGACTGTCTCACAATTTTTACTTTCTTTTACAATTCTTAACTTTTTCTTACAATTTTGACTTTTTTGGAGTTATGACTTTTTTATTTAGCAATGCTGAGTTTTCTCGTAATTCTGACTTTCTTTAGCAATTTTGACGTTTTTGTCACAAAATTCTGACTTTCATTTGCAATTCTAATGATTTTCCCAGAAATCCGATTTTTTATAAGTTTTATAGATTTTTTATAATTTTTTTTTTTTTTTTTTTTTTTTTTTTTGGAGTTCTGACTTTATCTCGCAATTCTGACATTTTTTTTATATATATATCTTTTTTAGTTTTAAAACTCTTATTTTCTATCAAATTTCCATTCATTTCTAGAAAGCGAGGGCTGAGCTGAGATGATTGTCCGTGAGATCAGCAGCAGATGCTGGCGTTGAGAATTAAACACATGTCTGTACCTCACTCTTCATCAGAAGGTCACCGGAGAGAGATCTGGATCAGGTTCAGGTCCGGCTCAGTGCTTCCTGGCCCAGAGACAGTGGACACAAGCCCACAGAGGCCTTCACGATAAACCCTTCACGTCGCTTCACGTCTCTTTCGCTCTGTGATCGTCCTGCTGAGAACAGAGACAGGATGCAGTTTGTCTGTTATTTTTAGTCGATCCAAGCGTCAGTATGTAGTTGAGTATGAGAAATGAGAAATGTGCTTTTATTATTAAACATATTCCACAAATCAGTACTTGAAATCAGTCAAATGAATCGGAGCTTTGACAATGGAAGTAGTTTTACTGTTAAAATACTTACATCATTAACATTTTTCTTTATTCTCACGACTGTACTGTTAGATGTTTTATTTATTTTGATCAAATTTAGCTAGATGAGTTAGTTTAACCCTTATTCAATAATTTGTATATATTGTACTGTTATATGTATTAAATCATTTTATTTAAATCAAATAAAATATTTTGTTTTCAATATTTTAATCAAATTAAGTCACATTAGTTAATCCTATTTTGTCATTTATATATTTTTGTTTCTCTTAACAAATCTATTGATCTTGTAAATGTGAGGACTACAAACATTTTTACCTGAGATGCAAGTGAAATCTTGGTAGAAAAACAATCTTTCTAAATTAATTAAATCATAATCCATAAACCACTTTTGTTTCTGCTTCTTCTTTTTTTAACTACTACTCTTGCTGCGGTAATTATTACACGTGCTGCTTTATATGTTTTCATGGATAATAAAACTATTAAATAAGTAACATAACTTCACTTTAAAAATGGTGGTATATAAATAATGTTCATTCACAAACTGCTAATCGCAAATAATTACAAAGAAAGGGCAAGTAGCACATTGACGCGTTATATTCAGTTGCTGCAGTTCTTCCTCCGGCCTGCAGGCGGCGGTGCGCCGCTCAGAGCTCTTGACCGCTGGCCGCAGATGAAATGCAGTTTGGCGGAGCGACGCTAAAAACAACGAATGTGTGCGAAAAACACCGGGATAAAACCCCGAAACCTGCCGATTCCTCCCGTGATCCGGTAGATAAGCGATTATAACCACCTGCGGCTCGATAATCGCGCTCGCCGCTGACGGTGTATCCGTTTCGTCGCGACACTTTACGATCAAATAACAAGACAAACCAACGTATCATTATTTCGTTTTCACCTGTGTTACGTTTAAACGCACGATAATAAAACAGACGTGAATGTAAAGGCTTTATTTATTATTTTACCAAGTAGTTAAACTATGGAGAAAAAGCTATATAAATCAGACAGACGTCCTCACCATCAGCAGTCCTCCTCCAGCAGCAGCAGCGGGGAGTCCGGGGGCAGCAGCCCGGCCCACGGGGCGCCCACAGCGGCCAACGCCTTCGCCAACGACGGCAGCTTCATGGAGCTGTTCAAGAAGAAGATGGAGGAAGAGGAGGAGAGGAGGAAGAGACAGACCGAGGAGGAGGAGGACAAGACGAAGAAGAGCTCTGCTGCTGCAGGTCAAGCGCCTCAGGAAAAGAAGCCGCTTGGAGGAAGCAGCTTTGTAAGAACGGCAGTGGACGCGCTTTAGTTTAGCGTAGCACACATGCACACACACTCACATAGAGTGATTCGGGCTCTGTTCGGGTCCCTGCCGCTTCCTGAAGCCCGTGTAACGCTGTCAGTCTGTCCCTGTTTGACTCAGGTGGGCAAGCGGAGAGGAGGCGCGAGACTGGCGCTCAAGACCGGGATGGTGGCTAAAAAACAGAAGCTCGACTCCGAGGTGAGAGATGTGCTCTCCGGTCATGATTTAATAACGGCTAAAATTATCTTTTTATTTGTATAAGAATGGAAAAAAACGCCAGTATAATTTCATTATGACGTTATTTCATGGCGCAAATCCATACAGTACCGCTCACAGAATTTAAATATTTCAACGGTTTCTGGATTAAAAAGGCCGTTGCTATGCAACAGACCAACGGTCCGCGGCGCTTTTTACGGAAGACAGTTTCTGTTAACGTTAATACCAATACCTTTTAAATACTATACTGGTATACTTAAAGGGTTAGTTCACCCAAATATGAACATGATCCCTTAAATTGTTCCCTGTAAAGTCAAACTAGGTGTATGACTTTCTTCTTTCTCACAAAACCAATCGGAGTTATATAAAAAAATATAATGTTAAAGTCACTCGGCGGCTGTTTGCAGTGCTTCAGTCCAAAAGAAGTGAAATAAAAAGCACCCATCCATAATAAAAAGTGCCTCACACAGCTCCGGGCGGTTAACAAGACCTATAGCGAATCCATGCGTTTTTATAAGAAAAATATCTATATTCAAAATGTAATAATCACTTTAGTGTAGCTTTAATGCAACTTTGGTTGAACTTTTGTTTGTACATGTTTAAAATACAATTACTGTAATGATAACCATGGAAATCTACAAAAACTGTAGTTTAACTACAGTAAAACATGTTTCATTTTCAATAAAAGGCTGTTGTACACAAAAATGGGTGATTTATATTAGCATTAACAATAAAAATATAAACCAACTACACAAAAATGTTTTATGTTTGCTAGCAAACAAAGCATTGATATATTGAATGTCCAATTATTTCCCATAACGATATTCCCTTAGACATTTTCAAAATATTCATATACTTTATAATATTGTACAAATGTGTAATTATTAGTTAAATATAAATTTGTGATTTCAGATATTTTGCAAAGCAAAGCGTATTAGCATATTTAATTCTTACATGGTTTTCTAACAGTATATCAGTATTAAAGCAAAGTATTAAAAGAGTCATTTCCAAACAAACTTGTTTTTATGATAGTTTTTGACTCTCTTCGATATTTTTCATTTTAAATTAGTAGGCTTTTGCTACGTTACCTTTAAAGGATACGTTCACATCAAAAATAAAACTTTCCTGATAATTGAAAAGAAATTTAGTTTTTAAGGAAAACATTCCATGACATTTCTCTATATGATGGGCTTCAATGGGGATCAATTTGGACTTTCAGCCCATTGGTTCCAATTGAAGTCCACTATAAGAAACATTTCTGATTATTATCAGTGCTGAAAACAGTTAATATTTTCGTGGAAGCTGTGATACATCTGTGTGTTTGTTGATGCAGGTGGAGGCTGGGAAAGGAGACGCCTGGACTAAATACATGGCAGAAGTGAAAAAGTATAAAGCGCATCAGTGTGGAGACGATGATAAAACCAGACCGCTGGTCAAATAGACTGAACTGCTTCACACTGTCTGTTCCTCTCCTTCAGCTCTTCATTTCCAGGTCGAGTTCTTTTTCCTGTGCACAGTGTTTGATGGGTTCTGGTTCTTTTTGAGACATTATAATTTAGTCCGTGGCATCAGAGCGATCTCGTTCCCCTTGCTGATATTTTGTCAACATGTTTGGTTCTTGAATGTCACCTGATGAAGATTGACGATGATGAATTAAACTCACCGTACCACAGTATCTGTCCTGACTGTGATGTTCAGGTGGTTTCCATTTTACAAACTTCACCACAGATAGGATGCAATGCTTTGTCTTTCTTAAAAATGTTGCATGTTTTTCAAATTCCATCAACTAGTTTAATAATTAAGCTGCTTTAACTCTTCATGCTTCTCAATAGAGCCCTGAATTTCAGCCCGGAACCAATTGGCCCCCGATTTTTTTTTTTTTTTTTTTTTACAGCCCTCGGGCAAATTTTTACCACATAGTTTAGACGTAGGCATCTCCTTATTTTTATATTATAGACATCCATAAATTGCCGTGCTGGTGGAAACAACATGAGACCGTGTTTGTCTGTTCGTTCCTTTAGAGAGAAGTGCATCGTCACGGATTATGATTATCATGGAAGAGTTTTTTATTTGTTTTATTTCATTAAGTAATATTTTAAAGCTTTCTACAGATATATTTACCATGTCTATGAAGCATGTTTTCACTGAGTGTCGGTTCATTTTTGTGAACTGCTCTTGCTCAAGATGCGACTGCAAAAAGCGCATCATGTTTGTTTTCTTTATTTTATAAAAGCACAAAGTTTTGTTGATTATTGTGAGTGCAAGCCAAAAAGTAGACCTTTCACAGCTACGAATAATGTGTTACTCGAGTCTTAACTTTGACTTAACAAAAAATTACAAGGTATCCACTGAAAGAAATGCAAGTGATCGTGCTGGCGTCTCCATGTATTGGATATAGTGCACATTTATCTGGGTCTAACGTTTAAACATTGTTATTGTTATATGCTTCTACTGTTTTATATCTGAAGATTTTCTACAAGTCGTGATGATTTGAGAAGGCTAAACTGATCAAACAAAGGCTCACTGTCTGCCGCTGGCCTCTTGGTAGTTACTTATAAAAACCTACAACTTATATTTAAAGAACATAACATGCTCCAAACGTTTTTCTTAATTAACTTAATACAAAAGCATGAGAAATGTTTCAGAACTTAAAATTAAACAAGAGACATTTCTATTTCTAGTTATTCTTATTTAAACAAATTTTTTTTTTTACATTTCAATCTGCACTTTAGACAGCATTTGCTTTCTTTAAACAGGAAAATCTGGATTTAAACATGGTAAAAAGTTCAGGGTCAAGCACACATTACATTAACAGGGTTTATACAGAGATTCTTAAATTGAATTTATTACCTTTTTACCACCTATTTTACTACCATAACAATATTTTTACAACCAACACGGCTTCAAACTTCAACTGTAGCTGTGTTAAGTGTTAAGTAAAGTGACAAGTAAAGACATGAAATATCTTTCCAAAATGAATTAATAACATATTTAATCACAATTTAATGAGGCAATTATAACTTAATTTCAATGCTGGGAGGGAGAGATAGAGAAAGTCATGAGAGGTTCTGTGTATGTGAGTGTGCATGTGTGTTTGGGCAAGTGAGTGAGCTACATTCGAGTAAGAGGGAACTCTACCATAGGACTTGGATTAATCAAGATATCACAACAGGCCTTGGTCCATAGGATTTACTCAATATGTCAAAGAGTAACAATTACATAAAAATTAGAAGACAGACTGGACCTTTAGAAATAACAGCTACACAATGTGTAATAATATAATATAAAATAATATAGTAAGTGCTGTAACAGTTTATAAAGACCTTGATGTTTGGACGCCAGAACCGTGTGTGTGTGTGTGTGTGTGTGTGTGTGTGTGTGTGTGTGTGTCCGTCCGTCCACCTGGATGTTCCCGTGTTTGGCTCCTGGGATGATCTGAATGCTCTCAAAGTCCCTCCCCAGGATGATGATGTCACAGCCAGAGTAGTCCGCCTGTCCCACGAGCCCCGGACAAAACAACACACACAGTCTAACACTGATAATCACAGAGTTTTACATATTATCTGAATGTAATGTTTTGCTACATTTTAATGTATTTTTTTAAATCGAGGAATCAGAGTTTTAAATGTTTTCATTTACGGTTAATAATCTCTGCTGCTGCTGTTACACTCACAGTCACGAACAGCTTGAATCATCTGGACTTTCTGAGTCAAATATTTTGGCAAAAAAATTTAGCATTTTTATTGTATATTATTTCTTAACATATCAGACAATATCTGCCTTCATTTTGCATGCATCTTGTTTATTCTCGCTTATAAACTTTTTGTTGTGTTGTTTTTTTTCCTCATTTGTAAGTCGCTTTGGATAAAAGCGTCTGCTAAATGTTAATGTAAACTTTTCAAATTATGGCTTCGTTTCCTTACATGAATATCGAAATATTCAACTAGAATAAACACTTGCATGATGCAGTATTAGAATTAGAATTTAATTTGGGGTCCTGAAATACCCTGAACAATGCACAGAGGTTAAGATGACCATTGCTACAAAAATAAAATAAAAATTGAAACTCTTCCTATTTTGTTTTAATTTTCCCTTACTAAATTATACAGTTACTGACGGTGGGATTACTAACAGGCTATTAACAAAAATCTGTCTCTAAACCTCTTTTCTCTTTATTAAAAGTTGATGTAGACAAGAACATGGTAGAATCAAATGCTTTGCAAATCCGCTGGAAACACCTGATCTCAAATGATTCACGAAACGCGCTTCGGAGTCCCGATCTGAATCAAATGTTTTGCAAACTCCGAAGCCCCGATCAAATGATTCCCGAAACGCGCTTCGGAGTCCCGATCTGAATCAAATGTTTTGCAAACTCCGAAGCCCCGATCAAATGATTCACTAAACGCGCTTCGGAGTCCCGATCTGAATCAAATGTTTAGCGGACTCGCTCCGAAGCCCCGATCAAATGATTCGCTAAACGCGCTTCGGAGTCCCGATCTGAATCAAATGTTTTGCAAACTCCAAAGCCCCGATCAAATGATTCACTAAACGCGCTTCGGAGTCCCGATCTGAATCAAATGTTTTGCGGACTCGCTCCGAAGCCCCGGTCAAATGATTCGCTAAACGCGCTTCGGAGTCCCGATCTGAATCAAATGTTTTGCAAACTCCGAAGCCCCGATCAAATGATTCGGGAAACGCGCTTCGGAGTCCCGATCTGAATCAAATGTTTTGCGGACTCGCTCCTAAGCCCCGGTCAAATGATTCACGAAACGCGCTTCGGAGTCCCGATCTGAATCAAATGTTTTGCAAACTCCGAAGCCCCGATCAAATGATTCGCTAAACGCGCTTCGGAGTCCCGAACTGAATCAAATGTTTTGCAAACTCCGAAGCCCCGATCAAATGATTCCCGAAACGACAATAACTTATATTAAAAGCTTATCGGCAACTATAGACATTAATCAAATATAGTATATTTTATTTGTATTGTTAGTATGTTATACATTTAATGTAGCACATGGTAGCAGTTATGCTACCAGTCGAGCAGGTTAGTGAAGTGGTGTTTTTAAACTTTAATCCAAACTAATAGTTACATTTAGGAGACATTTCAGAGGTCAAAACGCCAAATTCATAATAAGGTTATTAGTCAGCAAGTCTTCATGAGAGGTCATTTATTTAGATATTTTAAAGCAATATCAAACCCGTATAAAAAGTAAAACAAAATAAGAAATCTTTTTTTTTTTTTTTACTCATCACCAAAATAATAATAAAAAAAACTTTATGTAGGTCTGTGATCATGTCAGAAACCTTACAGACACACAAAGTTCGGACTAAGGCTTCTGCATTTTTATTTTGCTTTTGTCCTGCAAGTAAACAAATCCTGAAAATTCAAGTATATGACAATGCCCTTCAGCATTTGGTTTTCAGTTTGTTTGAAGGTTTTAAAGGGTGTTTTGTTGGTGAACAGTACCAGAGACACGGATCTACACCAGAGAGGGAGGAACACCGTCACTCACCCGCTCAGCAATATTAATACACACCCTACAAAACAAACACACCCTCACTTACAGAAGTCAACACACACACACACACGTCTCCCCCTCTCCGTCACAGTGATCAGGTCTGTCTGTGTAAACATTGATTCATATGTACAACCCACCGATCATCATTCAGACAAACATAATTTATCAGCATCAATATTCAAATGCATAAAATGGTTCAGTCTCATTGGCTGGCCAGCAGATCATGCATAAAAGTGGGTGGAGTCAGTCCTGGGTTAAGGTTCTGTGATGTCATAAGGTCTTCCTCTTCAAGTCTCCGCCCTGAGTTTGATTGACATCTGCACACAGATACAGAGAGAGAGAGAGTGATGAAGCACAGTGACTCGTCCCGACTGAAGACGAAGCAGCAGCAGACGCCCGCTCAGCGGTTACCTGAGAAAGCCAGCTGTAAGTGTGGAGGCAGAGCGGCCTGAGCCCCTGACATGAGACCCGTTAACACATCTGAGGAGAGACGGGACACAGACAAACACCCCACGCATGAGACACAGATACAATGAGAGGAAACCAATGCATGATGAGCCACGTGATGAAGAGCACAACACACACACACACACACACACACACACACACACACCAGCAGCTAATGAGGACTCACTCGAGCCTGGCTAGCACATCAAAAGTAAATAATCAAAAGTAGTCTGAATTATGGACATCTGTGCAAGACTGAAGGAATGTTACATTTACTGAGTCTTTATTTCATTAACGTACTGAGAGAGTGAATAAACTGTTGATAACTGGTAACTTTCTGTTAGTGGAATCATATTATTCCTGATACACATTTGTCACTTAAAGACTACTAATGCACCATTCATTGATTTAATAATAAACAATTTTTATAAATAATATAATAATATATAAATTAATATAAAGTAAATTATTAAAAAAATATATTTTTATACTATAATTATTTTCAATATAGATTACTAAAAGTCATAGCAGCAAAGGTTATTTTCATGGCAAACTCAAAACAGTAGAAATAATAATAATAATACAACTTCAATAAATAAATAAAGAATGGATATACAATAATTCAACAATATTTCCTTTAAATAATAAAATAAGTATAAAGTATATCAAATATTATATATATTTTTTTAAATAGATCTGTTCATTATATTTCTGAATAGATTTAATGCCTAATATAATTTAGTATGATTTACGATATAATATGACACTGGTTATTCTTCAGGGTTTAAGACTGTATGAAGTCATGACACAAACGAGTCTCAGGAACATTACAGCACTGACACTGATCTCAGAGAAGTAAAGGATGTAAACAGCCTAAGATTATGTAGAATTCACCTTTCTGAGACTTATATATGACTAAAGATTAATAAGCGATCCCATGTTTACTGATGGGTTGGACTCACTCTGGGGAAGGGTGAACCCTGAGCTGCTGGGATTGGTCGAGGCTCCGGTGGTTGCTGTGGAAACCAGAGAGGAAGGCAGATTCAGCAGGTTTGGAAACTGGAACGGGAGCGAGACGGGAATCAGACCTCCCAGCATCCCGAAGCCCATCGGCAGAGACGGACCGGCCGACCCGAGCAGAGCGCTGGAGGACGACACCTGCAGACGACGACGAGGAGGAGGAGGAGGACATCAGCATCATCACCAGCATCAGCATCAAAACACACAGCAGACCTTCATCAAGACCTCCTCAAACATAACACTAAAAAACTAACTTTTGTCTTAAAACACCACATGCCTACGGAGTCCGATGGGTTTAACTGACAAAACTACATTTTAGCAATGGCTCGTATTAAAGAGTTCAAGTAAATCATTACTAACTGAAGAAAATAATTCTAGGACTCTTCTGTTAAAAAAAAATAAAAATGAAATAAAAATGTAAATTAAATAAATTACTAATTAAAAATATCTTTGATGTTAATTAAAATAAAAAAAAGCAATTAAACACAATTACAAAACTACTTATTCTACTAAAATGTAACCAAAAGCATTAAACAATTATTTTTCATCTTTATTTTAATTAGACGTTTTAATTATTTGTACAATTTCCATTAAACATCAAAATTAATTTGATTGAATGAAAAATGAAAAATTTAAATGTTTAAAATAAAAGATTAAACATGAAAAAAAATATTAAATAATTGTTTTACATGTTTATTAAACATTAAAATTACTTATTTTATTTTAATGTACTATTTATTTTATTTTTTATTTTTATTTATTTATTTTTACAATTATTAGAAAATATTACAATTGTTATGATACTATAAATTATTGCATTGGTAAATTAAAAGACAGGCTTTGTCTTTGATCATTAGGAGACAGACCTGTGAGAGTGGAGACGCTGTGGCTGAAGACACAGATGTGATTGTCTTCACCCCCTGATTAGCTCCTCCCACTTGTCTGTGTCGCTGACTGTGATTGGCTGTCCCTGCCACGGCTGACACACTGGTGGCCTGCTGCTTGGTGACCGCTGCAGTTGTTTTGGCGAGTCCAGAGACAGTGTTGCCCTGAGAGGAAGTCTTCTGCCCCGCGGGGGCGCTGTAACCGCTGGAGACGAACCCCGCATGGAAGCCCTTGGAGGCGTGCTGGTGCATGCTGGGTAACGTGGGCAGTCTGGAGACGACGGGCGAGGAGGTGGGTGTGAGCTTAAGGATGTTTGAGCTGGGGTTGTGGGGTGATTTGGTGAGCGTGGCTCGCATGGGTGTGATGAAGCCAGGTTTGGGCGACTCATGGTTTTTGGCTTGCGGTGTCATGTGGAAAGTCTGCATGGGTTTGACGTTTAAAAGCGACGCTGAAGAAGTGGCGGGAGCCGCACGCGATTGTGCCGGGGATGAGCTGGTATGGATGAAGCCTGTTGGTAATGCGACCACAGTTTTTCCCGCCGGAATCTTCTGAGGGGCGTGAAGAGGTGATGCCGTTGGAGGGGGGCGGGGCTTCGCCGAAGACACACCCATTTTCATGGACGGGGTCACAGCTGGTCGCTGAGCAGGAATCACCGAATGTCTCTGAACCGGCGGCGGGACGCCTTTAACAGCTGGAGGTGCGGGCGAGGAGAGCACGCCGGGCGAAGGCAGAGGCGGAGGCGGGGTGCTGCACAGGTGCTGGGACGGTTTGGGCACCTCGGAGGACGGAGAGCTGTTGGACTGGACCAGGTCTTTAGCAGCGCTGCTCAGCATGGCCAGAGCGTGAGAGATGGAGTCCAGCGACGGGGACCTCAGGTCCTCATCCGAGTCCGACAGTAAGACCTGGCGGGGCTCCGCCGGGGACCACGCAGGAGGAGCGGGGTCCACAGAGACGGGTGGAGGAGGGGTGGAGTCCACAGAGAGCGATGGGTGCTGGAGTACACCGCTGACCTGAGGCTTGGGCTTCACCTTCGGAGCCGCTAACATCCTCCTCTTTACCCTGAAAACAGAGCGGTGCAATTCAATCAAGACCAACGTGATACACCATCACCCAGCTTACTTCTGTACTGGGACTATATTAAACATGGAAAACTATTAAATGTTATTATTACTATTTTTTTAAAGGCAAGATATGTGTGTCTTTCTTCAATTAGGAGAATTTAAGAAAAAAAAAATTCTTTAGTTGAACAGTAAAGATTTTTATCCAAAACTAGTCAATGGGTGCTGCCACTTTAAGAGCTCAGATAGATTATACAGGCAAGATCAGATGAATCCCTGTGGCTCCTGAAGATATATTGAGGAGTTACGAAGTGAAACGATCGTTCTGTGCAAGAAACTTTACTTACTTAAAACATTATTAACTGTGAAGTGAAGTCGGCTTCACGAACGAATCAGTCTGTCAGGTGAACTAGTTAAACCAGTTCATCAAATCAGACCGAACCGTCTGAAACAGTCTTGAGTAACACTGATCCACAAGTTACTCAATCAAAACTCACTTTGAGACGCCTGACAGTCACTGTGACTGCAAACCAGTCAACACATCAGCACACATGAGCCTATGATGAATGAACTCACTGTTTATATGTAAAAAGATGAGCTGATGAAAACTAGTTTATTCACTTGATATGCTTTAGACATGTTAGTAGACATACAATCACGTATACAAGATGTGATTGTTTATTTGGATACATAAACTACTGAACTAATGAATCTGACAGAAATCCTATTTCCCTGTTGCCCGAGGCTCTGGATTAAAGGTTATAATGCTGTAAATCACGTTTGGTTTCTTGCTTTGTGTGAACTGTCCCTTTACCAAGCCGCTCACAATAGATCTGCACAAAGTCGGTCAAAACAGCTCGTCTGTGTGTAAAAATAAGCAGTTCGTCAAGAGAACAGGACAAATGACTCACGTGTTTCCAGTGAGATGACTGTGAGCCATCCGGCTCTCTTTAATCAGCATCCTGAGACACACAGAGATGATCATGAGCCACATTCTCTACAGTATCTGTGTTTGAGGGGCTTTGCACTGAAACCCACCTGGCCTGCATCCATCCTTTGGGCCAGAGCGGTTTGACCTCGGTCTCCATGAAGACCTTCAGGTAATCTTCAGGTGAGAGTGACCTCTGACCCTCCAGCTGGTAACAGCCCAGCTTCACCCGCACCAGACTACACAGCAGAGACCTGCGCACACACACACACACACACAGTTGTGAAGTAAGCGTCTTCACCTGATCCGCGGCGTCACACGAGCTTGAAGCTGTGTTTTGTCTGGAGTTGTTGCTCGAGGATCACTTTACTGACTGTTTCCTGATCTGTGTGAGCTTCACCTGAGTGTGTCGTCCCACACAAACTTCTTCCTGGGTCCCATCACTCTTTTACCGGGCTTCTCGTCGTCGTCGTCCTCGGAGCCGTTTCTGTCGCCGTCCTCCGTCTGCTGCCTGACAAACAATAAGAGCAATAAAAGAAGCCAAAAACATTAGGATTTCTTCATTTAATTCATTTTTTTTGTCATTGAATTGCCAGGATTTCCAGAGCCTTGGATATATATATATATATATTTAGTAAACAAACAAATAACAAATAAATGAATACTAATTCTTCTCTTCATTTCTCTTCTTTTCTATTTGGCTTCCTAATCTAGTGGTTTGCATATTGTTTGTTCTTTGACATTGCTTTTGCTCTTTTGTAGCGTCTGCTAAATACATAAATAAATCATGTAAATCACAAACTGTGAAAGTCATTCAAAAATATGATTTCTAGACTTAGAAAGTCCTTAAAAACAAGTGCATTTTTATAATTAATTTACCTTTTTCATTTTTTTTTTATAAACCATTTTTCTAGTTACACCAAAGACAACGATATTTTACTGGTAGAAATTAAAACAAATACATTCAATATATAATACATAAAATAAATATCTAAATTAAGCATTAAGACGTTCCTTTAAAATTTAAAGGAAAAAGTAATTAAAAAATAATAATAATAATTAGTTAACATGACCAATAATTTTACAGCATTTATTAATTTAATATTAATTAATGCATTATTTACTACTGCATTATTAAAATCAAAAGCTGTATTTGTTAACATTAGTGAATTAACATGTAGTAAAAATGAATATTGATCAGGTTAGTCCCTACATTAACTAATGCAGCCTCATGGTAAAGTGTTACCAGTGTTATTTTATCTTTGACTAATCACTTCTGTTCCTCTTTTGTAAGTCACTTCGGATAAAAGCATCTGCTAAACACATGAATATAAATCAAATGTAAGTTGAGCAGAGCGTCTGCGCTCCTGAAATGTGAATGTGAATCGTGGTCAGGTGTGTCCAGGCTCTCACTTGGTGACTCTGGCCATGCAGTGCATGTTGTATCGGGCGATCTGCTCGGGCATGACGCTGCACACGGCCAGC
Source organism: Carassius gibelio (assembly GCF_023724105.1). Classification (NCBI taxonomy): domain Eukaryota; kingdom Metazoa; phylum Chordata; class Actinopteri; order Cypriniformes; family Cyprinidae; genus Carassius; species Carassius gibelio. The sequence continues at coordinate 29,876,554 of NC_068373.1, forward strand.
TTCAGCTTGTGCAGCGGCGTCCGCAGCCGGTCGTCCTGGATGTTCAGACTCAGCTTCTTCAGCCGCTTCAGCAGAGCCTCTTTATTACACGGCACGAAGGCCTCCAGATGAGTGTAGACGGAGGCTCGCACCGACACGGGCTGCTCCTGCACCTGCAGCTCGATGCTACACACACACACACACACACACACACAGTGAGACGCCAGATAAACACCAGAGAGAAACTACATCAGCAGCTGAATGAACTCACTCCAGCAGGATGTTGTTCATGTCCAGTGTGAAAAACTTCTTCCTGCCCTCCATATCAAACTGACGAGACGCCTGGGACAAAAACAAGCAGGGTTTTCAGGGTGACAAACAGGTTAAAAATGCATCAAAATATGGAAGGAAAAGACAAGGAAATGAAGAGTTAGTCTGTCAGCTATGATCCTCCACTGTGTGAACAGATGGCACAGATGTGTAGTAATACTGCAGCATGATCTGATCTACTGCTGTCCTTCATCTAACCTTTCCCTCTCGCTGTTCTCTCTATCAGGATGAGCTCTGCTCCTCCTACACCTCTATCTACCTCCAGACCTCCTCTCTCTGCTTCACAGTCTGCTGGAAAGAAAACACCACTCACACACACACACTCACACACACACACTGCTGCTTTGGTGGCTCTGTGCACATGCAGACTACACTGTTTCTGAAAGCGTCACGGCTCATGATCTGCACACAGAGACTGATCCGTGTGTGTGAAGCTCAGCGCTCCCTCACCGTGCGCAGGTCCTCGATGCGTTTGAGGAGGGGAGCAGGAAGGCTGAGGGGAAGCGGTGGAGGCATCAGACCCGTCCTCTGCCCTCGACCCGCTCCTCCTGCTCTCTGACCGCTCTCACTCGCTCCAGGACTGGACGGCCCGGGACAGTCCAGCAGGCTGAAGTCCAGGTCACCCATCAGCTCCTGCAGCACGTCGCTCTCTGTGGCTCCGCCCAGCAGTGACATCACCACCGGGTCAGAGGTCAGATCGGCCATGGTCAGGTCAGAGCTGGAGGCGGTGCTCGGTGGAGCGTGGATGAGCTTTACGGGGGCCGCAGGTGTCTTCCTTCGGATCTTATCTTTCTCACGCGTGAAGCGGCGGATTATGTCGGCCAGAGACAGAGTCTCGTTCATCAGCTTCTTCCTCTTCTTCTTCTCCGGACGGTTCAGAGCCGAAACACTGTCAGGAAGAGACACAAAAGGCTTTTATTTCATACATTCATAAAAAAAGACATGTATAATGTTACTGAAGATTTCAATTTCAATCGTACAAATGACAAATCTGCATCGTAAACAAACAAGTCAATGCATTATTGTAATACAGACTGAAAACATATTTCTCAAGACCTTCATGAACAAATGCAGAAAATGAAAAGGTTTTAAAAGCACACGACTCATCCGAACTCACCCTGGTTTGGATACTTTGAATTTCCTGGGTTTCTTCTCCTCCAGACCGCCGTCCTGCTTCTTTTTCCGTCTCTTTATCATGCGCTCCTCTCCATCCTTCTGTCGATCAGAGCCCAGAACATCATCTCAGTCAAGCCGAGCGTCTCAGATCACACATTAATCACCAGAGACAGACACTGAGAAGAACTGCATGACTCGATCAGACAGAGACACAACTAACACCGCAGTCTGAACTGTGATATGATTAATAATTATAAATCCAGATATTATTAATCCAAACTACCTTTTTAAAAAAGAAAAAATTAAACAGTTAAAGCTATTAGAATATCCAAAAATGCACACTTTAAAGGGTTTAATGCACTTCTCAAGGGTAAACCTTTGCCACAATCGATAGTTATTCCATTAATTTACTGATAGATGATTTAAACATCCAATAATGTCCAATATTGTTAAATAAAAAAGTGCCAATAACTTATAATGCAAAAGTATTTTGTGCATCCCTCTTTGCTTCATTTAGACTACTTTAAAGGTGATTTTCTCAATATTCAGATGTTTTTGCATCCTCAGATTCGAGTTGCATCTCTGCCGAATATTGTCTTATCCTAACAAACCATGCATCAATGGAAAGCTGATTTATTAAATCTCATCTTATGACTGTTTTTGTGCTCCAGGGTCACATATACGGCGGAATGATAAATGGCATGCGATATTTAATGCACATCTTGTCAGTAAAGCGGTTCTGTAATCAGCCGTAATGTGCCTGCTTTCACATGCAGCAAGATGTGCATTAAATGTTGCATGTCATTTATCGTGCCGCCCTAGTCACAGATGTGTATTTCATTATTTGATGGTTTAATAATCATACTAGGTCATGTTGCAGTGTGATGTTTTGATCACAGGTTCAACCCTATCATAAATTAGCACTGATGGACCATAGTTGTGTCTCTCTATATGATGTGTCTGAGGATGAGCAGCACGTGATGAAGAGGATCACCTTGAAGTGGCTGGCGTCTCTCCGTCCGTCCTCTCCCTCGGACTCAGACGCGGCTCTGAACTGCAGCGTGCCGGTGTTGATGTAGAAACCGCCCAGTTTAGTGGTCAGAGACGCAGGAACCAGCTCGTCGTACTGTACAGACATGACAAATGCTAAATTATTTGTAGTCCAAATTATTGTTCCTATGAGAAACAAACCATGGTGTACAATTTTACATTTGAAAGTGAACCTGCATCAGTGTGCAGAGTGAAATATATAATCCATACAGTCATAAATCTATCAGAAAAACACTTTAATACACATTTTCATATATGCATGAGGATGATGGGTCAGACTGGATTTCAAAGTGTTTTTTTTCATTTGGACTAAGATGGGTGGCATCAAATTAGGGATGCTCGATTATGGCAAAAATTACAATTATTTTGGTCAATATTGTAATCACAGTTATTTACCACTATTATGCGGGGGCCATATGACCAAAACTTTATATGAGTGATTTATTTAAAGACATTAATGCTTATCAAATATGTATTTTCTGTAAATAAGGTTAATATGACATATACATTGTTGCAACCAGCAGAATTTCAAACAAACAAACTAATAATTAAACTGAAATTATTATTAATGTCTCGTTTCAGTTTTAGTTCGGGTCTAGTTTTGTATTTATTGCAGTTTATATGAAAAGTTTTGTGTAGCGTAGTACAGAATACTACAGAAATGAATAATTAGGCCTTTCGCAATAATCAATATATCGACTTATTGCGCAATTTATGCACGTAACCTCAATAGTTTTTGGTACCACAAAATATCGCCCATTAAATTTACTTAAAAAGAGCCTAAGAAAAGATGGTCAGGGTTAAACCAGTAGATGGAAGAATCTCCATACAAATTCTTTGTGCATTTTTTTTTTTTTTTTGCAATTTTTGTTAGAAAATGTTTATTTAGTATTTATTCAGGTTTTTTAAGGTATCTTAATATTTTGATACTTAATTTCCATGATCTTAATATAAAAGATAAAAGTTGCATTATTATGCCGTTACATTATGATTATATATTCAGTGGCATAAAATGGTCATTAAAATGACAATAATATCGCTTATCGCAATTATTTCTTGGGCAATATATCGCACAACAAAACGTTGTAATCGTGACAGGCTTATGAATAATCAAATGTAAAATAAAACCTAGCCCACTGTCACTTTAAGTGCCACACGGATCCAAATTACTGTTAAGGGTATTTTCATTCTCAACACTTGACGTTCGTTTATTACATGACCGACGAAGATATACATGAATAATCACCAAGCGCAGCATTTTGACATATTTTTGCATGTATTTTACCATTAAAGCAAAAGCGTTTTCAGCGTTGCAAAAATGGACAGATTGGTGCGCAATAATCGTTTTATCGCGATTATTGCATTTTCATAATCATTGGAGGCCAAAATATTTTTATTGCCCAATTTGGGGTTTTAAACACATGCATGATACTATCAGCACAACGCTGTGATTGAGAGCATTTCAGGAGACAGTCATTAGTGAATCTGTCCGTGAGGATCAACGAATCTCCCGCTCATACTCACCGCCTCAGAGTTGTCGATAAACGGATCCGTGTCATCGTAGCCGTAACCGATATCGATGAGATCCTGCATCCGGTCTTGTCTCTTCTTCTTAACAGTGCTTCCCTGAGACGATAACGCACGTGTCTCAATGTAAAGTCAGTAACACATCTCACACATTATAATATTTCTTTAACATGTCATGACTAGGATTGGCCGTCATATGAAAGATTACATACATATTTGTTCTCAAATTTCCTGGCGAGAGCCTCGACTTCTTGCCGCTCTTTGTCTTCATCTGCAAACGGGTCGCTGGGGTCCAGAGCTGGAGTGAGACCCTGAGGAACCTTCCTCACCTTTAAGAGCAAACCAAAGGAACCCATGTATAGTTCCAAATACCAACAGGCACTTTTATGGATATTTGTATAACTATAAGGATCTATCTGCATTCTAAACGCTTTTGAGATATTGAGCTTCAAGGTTTTTTTTTATTCCATATAGCAAAAGAGATATGGGGAGCAAGTCTCTTTCATACACGAATTATAAATGTTCAATATCAAAATCCTCTCAGATTTGTTAATGGAGATTTGTGGAACAGGTCAAATGCAGACAGAACCTTCTAGTTCTAAAAACGTTCCGCTTGGAATTATGAAGTTCCATCTTGCAAAACATTAACTGAAGCATACATTTTCAAAAAAATACAAACAGTTTACTTATAATTTGTAACTGTATAATAGTTTACTGTATAATTTTTAAAACATAAAATTAGTGCGGTTCAAGGTAGTACAATTGAACGCTTTCTATGACATTTATTTAATATTATTGGACAAATAATTTCGTTTTGTTTTTAATAAAGCATAAAAGGTGCTAGTTATTTTGTCCAGTGTAGATGTTAATTTTAGACATGGGTAAATGGTGGGTAATTAAACATCACTGCAGGAACAGACCAAGCAACTACTGTAAGAAATACTAAATTTGTCGTTGTGCAAGACTGCAAGTGTGATGAATAAATGTATGTTCACATTTAGTCCAGATCTACAGTAAGATCATGTTTACACACACCTCTGCATTCAGTCCGGATTTCTCTCAACATGAGAACAGGAAGGCTGTCAGTCAACACACGACAAAACAAAGTAACCGGTGTTACTTGAAAAAGTAACGCAGATATTTTCTGGTAAAGGTTAAAATAATGCGTTACTTTACTAGTTACTTGAAAAAAAGTAATCTGATAACGTAACTCGTGTTTCTTGTAATGCGTTACCCCAAACACTGGTACTAAATAAATAAATAAGTTTTATCTAAAGTATGTCACAGTGCATGTAGGTCATGTTCGGCTCTCTGGGTTCGAGTTACCGCTAACCCACCTGCAGGCTGGACTGGACCAGCTCGCTGTAGTTGAACTCGGCTGATCGCTGCTCGCTCGGTTCTGACAGGTTCAGGTTCAGGCGGACGGTGGGTTTGGGTTCGCTGAGATCCGATGCCGGTTTCCCGGTACCGAACACCCCCCCTCCGGTGACACCGGCACTTGGTTGATTCTCCTCGTCCTCCCGTCGCCGCTTCTTTGACTCGGGTGCCGTCGGTGTGGTGCTGAATGAGGCGAGCGTGACGAACGGGACTTTTCTCGGGTCAGCCATTGGACCGACTCTCTCCGGTTCTGCGCGAGCCCGAGCACACACAGGCGCGTGCGCACTACCGACTCTTAGCTTCAGCTAAAATTTAAAGCTTACACTGTTAAACAACACTCCACTGGCGGCACGGAACGAAATGAACTCCGTTTTGCGTCATACAATATTCTCTCACAGTGTTGGCGTTGCATCCGTCTCATTTAGTCGAGTGTGAAAGTAGTTTTTGTTTGTCTCTGTTGAATTTCGGCCATTTTCACTGGCAGTAAATATACAAGATGAGGCGGTGGGGTCACAGCGCATGCGCGATTCGAGCTCGACTGACACGCGACCAATCAGAAGTCTCGCAGCGCGCTAAGACCCGCCCACTCTTAATACTCCAGCGGAAGAGGGCGGGGCTGCTTCCGTGCGCGCTGACCGCGGGAGATTCAGAACCGCACAGCAGTGTGATTCATCCCAGTGAGTCGAGTCTTTTGATTCAGTTCACTAAAAGACTCGTTCGGAGACGCAGTTCATTGTTTGCTTATCGTTATTTTATTATGATTTCTAACAACTTATTTTCTCTTTTGACGTCACTGCTTTTTATTGTGTTTATTGGAGGTTTAACAATATTCTATGTTAACAAGTATGCAGTATGTAAATATGTAGTCTTTCTTTATGTTACAACAGTAAGTGGCGACCAGTGACTGAGCGAGTCTTTCTTCACTATGCAGCTGTTAAACAGTTAAAAGTGCATTTCTAACATGTAATTTTTTTTCATCTATAGGTTTTTTATTGCTATTCTTATATCAATCAGTTAAAAATTGAGGCCTGTATATAATTCATTAATTGTCTAAATTGCTCAGGTGGATTTATATTAAACATAGCTAACATTTAGTATTTTACATCAATGAACCCTTTTTCCATCTGAGATTTTATTTCTCAAATGTTAAGACCTGCCATGGACCAGATGCTTTTTTTTATGTTGTCCTGAAGTGGAAAACTGTGGAATTCAATAAGCTGTCCTTTTTTTCCCCTCATGACTGCAAACAGACGCAGTAATAATTACCAGAGCTTCTCAGTGATTGTGCCATCTCAGTAATCATTATGGATTAATGATAATAAGTTAATGATTATAAGTGGTTCAGATCCTATTTAACTGATCGTAGTCATTATGTTTTTATGGATGGTCACAGATCTGAGGTCGGTCCTGTTAGTACTGGTGTCCCTCAGGGCTCACTACTTGGTCCCTTGCTTTTTAGCATTTATATGTTTCCTCTTGGGCAGTTGTTAAGATCTCTCGAACTGAACTACCATTTTGACGATATGCAGATTTGCATCCACTCTAATTCGGGCCAAAATGTGAATATTCCCATCTCTCACACCGTCTAGATTAAGTTGTGGATGTCTGAAAATGTATTGTGTTTGAATGGTTCCAAAACAGAAGTCATGCTTCTTGTCTCTCCCCATAATCACAGGCACATGCAGTGCTTCTTTACTGAAGTGCGAGTGTCAGGCCCCTCACTGCTGAGCGCAGGCTTGGGAAGCCATACCATATCTATTCGAGTCGTTCAAACAGTAGGATGAAGTTACTCACTATTAATTTTGGCATCACCGGACTGAAGAGTGTTGACTTCTTGTTTGGCCCCTCAACGGGAGTCTTCACAGCCCCCTGCGAGAGTGGCTAACAGAGCTAGACTGCTGATCTAAGTGCCCCTAAACTGCCGTTTCAACCCCCAGTCACACTCAGGAGCTGTTACTAATAAACTGAATGTCATTTACATTTTGTTGCTTTAAAAAAAAATAGTCCTACACATGAAGAACAAGATGGACACACGTGTTTTCCACGCATTTTATTTATTATTACTTTACTTATTTTGACTTATATCAACAATCACCCAAACACATCATTTTATACTATACATTTAAAAACATGATATCAAAGATAAAATAAAAATAAAAATGTCACAACCAAAAGAATTTATAGATTTAAAGGGTAAATTATGATGTTTTTAAGATTTCATCATTTACAGCTTAAAATACACAATAATTAGACTTACGTTGCAAATATACAGACAGATGATAGAAGCTTTAATGTTGGGTGGAGAAAATCACTAAGTGCACAGTTTAAGAGTAATTGATGCAGAAGTACAGACATTTTCAAAGCCTTCACAAACCACTGTTCCTGCGCTGTGATCCACATACACTCCTACTCTACTGGACACCACAGGGAGTTTAGTCATGATGTTGTTGTGCCAGATTAAGCTATAGTCTAGACAGCAGTAAAGGCAAAATAACTAAAATAATAAGAGCACAATTATAGATCTGGAACTACTGTAAGTCTGTCTTCTGGTCCATATCCGTTGTTTAGGGAGGTGTGCTAAATATTGATTAATGTAACATAATAATACTATACATAATCATATATGTTGCTATTGTATTGTGGAGTGACACTTGCATCAACTTTTTCTATACCCCTCTAATTATATAATGGTAAATATTACAATAACATAGCACAACAACAGTGATCAGCAATATGTATTAAGATTTGAAAAGCAAAGGTAAAAAAAAAATGGGCTGAACCTGAACTAGTCCTTGTATTGATTAAATGTGTGGTCAAAAACGTTATAAATCATCCTCCATTGTCTCCTCAGGCTGAAAGTATAAAGATCTGCCAGCAATAGGTGTAGCCGCTCCATCAAGACCCTCAATATACTTTTCAGCATCTTCTGGAGATTCAAACTAGTTTTTATGATCCTTGTAAGTGACATTCAGCAATGCTGGGTAGATCAGAAAGTGTCTGTGCCTTCCTGGTGAAGCTTGGATCTTAAGGTTGAAAATGTCTTCTTTTTTGTGCCGTCTTGTGACGGTAATCAGAATAAAGCTCCAGATTTATATGCTCCTTGAAGGATGGCTTACCTGTCAGGGTAGCAAAGAAGCCGAAATATTAATGTTTATGGCCAAGGCGAGTTGGAGTTTGAGTATATGCGATGGGATCTCAATCGGGCATGAGTGCACCGAAAGATCGGGGATCCATTTAGGTAGCATTTTCTGTAGAAAACCATCAGGGTCATCTTCTTCTATTCCTGTTGGCAGATTGACCAGACGAACATTGGAGCAAAGTGACCAGTCTTCAAGGTCGAGTCTGCATTTTCATTGCATCTGCTCAAGTTGAGTCAAGCAGAAGTTTGTGTCTTTTTTTTTTATTTGCGTAAAAACTGCCTCGAAGATTGTCAACTTTCGTTGTAATTGATGCCACACTTTTATTCAGGGAGTCCATTTCTTGTTTCAGTGATCGAAGAACAGAGCTGTTTTCATTAATAATATAGTCATTGAAGGGAGTAAGAGCCGTCTTTATTGCTTCTGTCAACATACAAGAAACCATTTGTTGATAGCCTCTTGCTGTGCTTCGATTGCGTGGATAACACTTGAGGCAACATCGAGTGTTTTGAGGCCTTTGCTTTTGGGGAGACATCGATTTTTTGCTGGTAGCCATTCTCATATTAGAAGTGTCAAGTTGTCAAAAAGAGACAATATTTTCCTAAGTATGAAAAAAGTATCTCAAAATAGGAGGTTAATACTCCGGAGCCTAGTTCTGTGCAACCATTTTGCAGCTCGCGCCACCAGAAGTCCTCGAAAACAGGCCTTTGTCAATTAAACTTTTAATCTTTTCATCTGCAGATGATCAGTTCATCCAAAGACACTCATAAGGGAAGATTAAATACAATTCAATGTGTCAGACACAGGCCATCAATAGCATAATTATTAGTAATGAGCTTATTATCAGTATAAGTTAAACGCTTATGCAGACTTCTATGTCAGCATGTTGTTGTGTTTGATTCGGATCTTCTTCATTCAATCTTATTATTGTGTCTGTCTCTCTCAAAATGGGTCTGCGTTCTAAGAACACGAGTCCAGAGATACGTTGAATATATTCAATGGGTTTTTCGTATTTCTTCAAGTCTCCAGTAGTTCCATCATTGGGCATCAAATAGCATACTGGCTCTCTTACTGTCCTATCCTTATTCTCCGCTATTATCACCTTAAAGAGGTGACTTGGCACTGCTTTTCCTCCCAACTTTGGAAAATTCATAGGTTGTAGGTAAAGAGGTCCAGTGTACACATGGACATTGCGGATCAAAGTATTCTTTAACATACTTCGACATCTTTTCTCCAGTTTTTTCCAATTCCCTATGTTTAACGAATGATCCTGTGGTATAATGTTACTGTGCAAATAAGTGTCATTAAATGCTTCCTGACACCACGTGTGATTGGCAGCTGCAGCCAGATGTCCTCTGTCATAGCCATGTCCAAAGGTTCCTTGCAAATTGTTGCTATCTACAGTTTTCTTGTTCAGTATCTCATACACCCATTGAGCATTATTGGTGCTATTGTCAAATGACATAACATAAGATTTTCTTTTCCTTATTAAATCAGAATTTCCTGAAGGAAATCCATCTATTAATCTATAGGGAAAACTGACATTTGGAACTTCATTACTATCTGTTGGTTCATCTTCAGCTAATTTTGATAGTGGGATACGTATGTAGAAGGACTGGCTACAGGGAGCACCAGAACAAATCCCAGTGGCCTGTGTCTCAGGCAAGAAATCATTGACTGTTTGCAAAAGATGACTAGGTGTTTGGTGATGTCCTCCAGAACTCTGCTGAGCTCCTCCAGCAGGTCCCTGTCTCTCAGGTTCAGCATTGCTTTCAGATGATCTGTCTTCTGGGTTTGGTCTCGTTTTACAACCTCGTTCATTAGGATTTTGTTTACATGTATCACATACAAAACTATTTACCACCTGCAAAATTATAATGTAAGCCCAGTCTTTTCTTATGCTTGGTTTTATATCCATCTTTTTTGTTTCCTCCCAAGCTCGTTTGATATCATCTTCTGGCCAGCATGTATGTTTATGCTCCTTTTTAATATCAAATTTCTTTTCAATCGTTCTTTTAACTTCATGTAAGTGCTCAAACCCGTTAAAAAATGATAACAAATCCTTAGCTGTTTTATCTAAAGTGACATCAGTTGGGTTTCTTTCCGTTTCCTCGAGATTCATCTTGATGCAACAGAGATTTAAGAACAAAGTTCAGGAATAAATCAGTCTTGACTCAGTCGGGAGTTATTATGTCTTCAGCACCTTTAACCAAGAGGTTTCTCTTTAGGTCTAATATAATGTGTACTTCTGGAAAGAAAAAAATATATTTGTGTTATCAGAAATATATTCACATCAACAGACTGAAATCTGTCATAAAAACTGATTTGAATGTATTTTATAAATTATTATAGATTTTATCATTGTAATTATTAATATGACTATAAGAACAGCTTTAAGACTTTTTAAAACACAAAAGCTAGTTCCTTATTGACTCCTACAAACTCCTAAAACTTATTAAGCACAAAATAATTTGACATTTCGGTCACACTTCATTTTAGGGTCAATTCTTGCTACTAACAAACTATTAACTATGATTTTGCCTCAAAAACTCCCACTTTGCTGCTTATTAATAGTTAGTAAGGTAGTTGTTAAATTTATGGTCATGCAGAATGTTGTGTATTGGAGTATTAAACACAAGACCGGAGTAATTCCTTCGATGCTCTTTTATTTAACACATGCCAAGCTTGTCTTTTTAGAACCACTCACTTCACGTTCTCTTTTCCAAGCAGCACTTTAACACTTCAACATTCCACTGCCACCTTGTGGTTAACTATGAACACAACATTTCCCCTCTTACTTGAAAGATTCTTCATATCACAGATTAGTATCCAGAACAAAGTTATTCTTGTAAGGTAACAAAATCACGTAAGATTACTGTGTACTTGTTAATAACTCACAACAACTTAACCAATGTAACTGACCTTGTTTTACTCTTTCTAATGCACAGTTTTAAGTATTTAAGCAATTATAACTGTTCACAAGCTCACAACATAACCAAATCAAAGATGCATGTTTTCTTTACTTTTTTTTTCCTTTCATGCATGTACAATTTCACTTCACTTCACTTTAAATCATATTCCTTCAACCACGTTGGCATTCTACGCACTCTATTACTCTTCCTAAGATTAAATGTCACTGGTGCTTGCAAGTTCTCATTCTGTGTGGTAACAGGGGCTGTAAAGCGAGCTAGTTTCGATACATTCCATTTCTTTTTGTCACTCAGAACGAAAGTACTCTTTCCGATCTGTTGCTCAATGTTCAGTGGTGGTGAGAACTGAGAAACACCCTTCCTCACATGCCCAGGTTGTCTCACTCTCACCTGATCTCCTGGTTTGAAAGTGTGGTACTTGGCACCATGTCTTTTGTCAGTGTACTCTTTACTCTTGCACTGTTTGTTACTCACAGTCTCTTCCACTCGAGCACATTTGTCACTTTTGGGGCCAACAGGAAAGACATTCAGCTTTGTACGCATTTTGCGATGATGGAGAAGCTCAGAAGGTGAAACGGCTGTAGTACTGTGAGGGGTAGCTCTGTAGCTTTGCAAGAACTCAGTCACTGCATGTTTCCATGGTTTCCCCATCTGTTCTGCAGAGAGGATGCATTCTTTCAGTACTCTGTTCCATCTCTCCACAGCCCCATTGCATTGTGGAAAATAGACCGTACTACGCATGTACGACTTATTCCTCTCTCCTTTAAGAATGCTGCAAACACACTGGAGAGGAATTGAGGCCCGTTATCAGTCACAACACACTGTGGATTTCCCTCTCTACTAAAAACTGTTTGGAGGAATGATGTGACCACCTCAGCAGTGACATTCTGAGAAAATGCTACTTCAGGCCACTTACTATAGTAATCCACCAGACAAATGGCAAAACGACAGTCAGAAGGTCCTCTCTCAAACGGTCCAACGATATCGATCGCTAGTTTCTGCCATGGTCCAGATGGCAGGCTGACAGTCTGAAGAGGAGCTGGTGCTGTTTAAGCCGATTTATCATTCAATTGGCACGTTAAGCAGGAAGAGACAGCCGACTGTACTTGAGCATCCATCTGAGGCCAACAGAATAATTCACGCAGCCTCTGTTTCGTCTGGACAATTCCTTGGTGTGTCTCATGTGCTAGGCTTATCATCTTAGAGCGCAAGGTAGAAGGAACAAGAACACGATGTTCACCTCTCCTCACTAGCACACCATCCACACACAGTTCATCACGAATGCGAAAGAAGGGCACCAGAACAGGATCCAGGTCACAGCATTTTTTCGGCCAGCCCTGCCCGATTTGCAAGCGCAGCTGGGTTAACTCAGGACAAGCTTCCGAAGCAGCCATGAAATCCTCAACAGACAATGTAGGCAGTCCAGTAACGAAAGCAACCATCTCTGGTTCCACCGCAGCACTATCATTTCCTGTCGGTAAGGGCAGCCTGGATAGACAATCTGCAGCACAATTAAGACGTCCAGGTCGGTAGATGACGTCATATGTGTAGCAAAGCAAGCGTGCCGACCACCAGGCGACCCGCATACCGGCCCGGCCAATGCCTTTGGTTGCCAATAGTGTAGTGAGCGCACAATGATCAGTTCTGAGCGTAAAGTGTCGACCCCACAAATACGGCCGCCACTTTTCTACGGCCCAGACACAAGCCAACGCCTCCTTCTCGACCGTAAAATATTTCCTTTCAGCAGCAATAAGGGTTCTAGAAGCAAATGCTACAGTTTCTCTCACGGTCTGGGTGTATTTGTGTCAAAAACCCCCCCAATCCATAGTCCGAAGCGTCAGTCGACACTATAGTGGGGAGGGAAGGGTCAAACAACGCAAGCACCTGACTTCCAGAAAGCAGTTCTTTCAGCTCTTTGAAGCTGCGTTCAGCAGACACAGTCCATTCAAATTTAGAAGTTGACGCATCTCTAAGTAGCGCACGCAACGGCTCAGCAACAGAAGCGAAGTTTGGCAAGAACTTGCTGTACCATGAAATCAGTCCCAGAAACGAGCGCAAGGAAGCAACATCGTGTGGCGCAGGAGCCTCAATGATCGCAGACTTGTGTTCCTCATCAGGGAAAATTCCATGTTTGGAAACGACATGTCCAAGGAATTTTAAGGATGACTGGCTGAACGTACACTTGTCCCAGTTCAGTTGTAGTCCTGCGTCGGACAAGTGCTGCATGACTGAGCGCAGCGTCGCATCATGACTTTCCTGGGTGGCACCGTATACTATTATATCATCCAGGTAGTTCCTCACCCCACGTATGCCTTTTAGGACAGTTTTGAAACGCAGATGGCGCGGAAGCAAGGCCATATGGAACCCGGCAGTACCTGAAGAGACCATCATGCGTAATAAACGCGGTGATGTCCCGGCACTCCTCTAGCATCAGGTTTGACTGTAGGCTTATGAACAAAGCCTTTCACGCACCCCACAGAAGTATCTGGAGCAGAAATAGTTTCACCAACGAGTGCATGTAGTTCGTTAGGAGCAGTAACAGCACCAAAGTGAAAAGAACAGTTCAAGGCTCGAATTAGGTCCATGCCCATCAAAGCAGAGCCACCTTTCACAACGTAAAAACAAGCGGTGGTTACCTGTTCATTCAGTGAAACGTCCGCATGTAAACATCCTAGTACGGGAATATCCTCTTTCATGTACGTAACCAGTTTCACTTTGGGAGCAGTAAGTGAACAATCCGAAAAGTGTCGTTTGTACACAGCCACAGGCAGGATTGACACTGAAGAGCCTGTGTCCACGACTAATTCAGTCTCAATAGAAGCACCATTTGCCGTTGTAACATGAACATTGCACAAAAGTTTGTCTGCCGAGGTATTTACAGTATCAGTCAAAAGAACAACCACGTCCGGGACCACTTCCCGAACGTCCTTAGAAGAACGGCAAACTTTAGAAAAATGTCCGGTCTTACCACAAGTACGGCATCTGGCTCGAGCAGCTGGGCAATTGGCAGCATTAGCGAGGTGATTTGTAGCTCCGCGACGGTAACACACGCGATTCGCGCGCCGTGTAGTCTCAGCCACAGATTTTGCTCCGTTAGAATGTGCATCACGCTTCTTCCGATGAAAGGGTTTAGAAGCTACGGCCTGAACTGCACTTTGTGCCGTGAGCATGTCCGAATTAAAGAGTGCTTGTTCCACCTGACATGCAATGACAATAGCGGTGTCAAGTGTCAGTGATGGTTCCAGCAGAAGTCTGTCTCGCACTGCTGGAGCATACCATCGTTCGACCAGCTGATCGCGCAGCATTTCACTTTCCATGTCACCATAAGCACATGATGAAGATAAGTCCCGCAAAGCAGACAGGAACTGTGAAATGGTCTCATCAGCACGTTGAGAACGCTGGCGAAGCGATGTCGAGCGACCACAACATTCACCTTTGGGACAAAATGATTCTCCAACGCTGACATTGCCTCTGCAAATGTAGTACCAGTATTAGGAAACATGTAAAACAGCCTCTGGCCTTCAGTCCCCAAATTGTGTAGTAGAATAGCACGTTTCCTGGCATCCGGCCATGAGTCTCCTGTAGCATTAATAGCAAGCAAGTAATTTTCGAACATTTTTCGCCAGGTAGCAAAAGGAATCGCAGGCTCTCCACTGCATGGCAGAAAAGATGCAGGCGTAGGCACGGAAACCATCGTCGCCAATTGTTGTGTATTGAAGTATTAAACACAAGACCGGAGTAATTCCTTCGATTGCTCTTTTATTTAACACATGCCAAGCTTGTCTTTTTAGAACCACTCACTTCACGTTCTCTTTTCCAAGCAGCACTTTAACACTTCAACATTCCACTGCCACCTTGTGGTTAACTATGAACACAACACAGAATAAGTGCTTTATAAGTACTAATAAACTAGCCTGGTAATACCAGACTCTGCTACTTCACTTTGCTTCGTAGACAGAGTCTGGAATGGCATAATAGAGAAGTGTTTTCTCTCTCGCTAGGGGGTGCTTGTCTGAAGTTTAAAATCATTGGTTACCCGTAAGCCAATCAGATGCGTTTAGTTAAGACGTATGTTATGCGCCTGTACAGCCGCATCGAAGCACAGACATCATGCATCGAACTCAAATCTATGATTGAACTTCCACTGTAAACCTGTTGTAAACACTCTTCTTGTTCTTGCTTCAGTTTGAAAAAGAGTTGAATGTTCTCCATAACAGAGCGAATTGCATCCCGTGTCTCGTTTCCCATTTCCGCAGTCGTTTCGGTTTTCGATTTCTCTAACCTACAATGTAAAACTCGGTGCTTAGCATCTACGTCATGGCTCTCAGCCCACCCTCTGTTCGTTGATTGGCCCGGCTGTTTTCAGACCGGTGGCAAACAGAAAGCTCTGACGCTGTATCAGACTGAGTACAGAAGCGAAATGAAATTGAGCGGAAGTAGGAAGTCTGACGTAGTCAGGCTACTAATAAACAACCTATATGTTAATAATACACATGCTAATAAGCAACTAGGTAATAGTGAGAATTGGCGACTAAAATAAAGTGTTACCAATATTTCATAAACTAAATTCCATGAAATCCCAGTGAAATGCATACCTGAGTAAATTCAGGACTTCAGTTGATTCAGTATAGAGACAGAAAGATATGCTCACAGGTTTGTGATTTGATAAACAGAAACATCTGCTGCTCTGATTTTACATTGGTTCTGTTCTGCTCTGCACACACACACACACACACACACACACACACACACACACACACACACGCACACACACACACACACACACACAGAGTGAATTACTGTATGCACTAAAGCAGAACAATTTCAAGATTTTTCTAGAACAGTGTGTTAGTAAAAACAAAACCCAGTTGTCAGTTGGTTTCTACAATCCACCCAACTTTTTATCATTAATTTATTGTTAGCTCTTAATCTATTAAGGGAGAAAGAATTGTAGTAATTATATGTGTAATTTTATAACATCCTGCTGAAATGTCTGCTGTATGAGTGACTTTACAACACTGAGCAGACACACTTTCACAGCGTGTGGTCTGAAATGTGACGGTAGAGGGAGTGTGGGAGAGGTTTAGACATAAATATCTTGTTTTGAGAGGCTTATTAAGAGTTTTTGTGTTCAGGAAGTGAGGTAGAATAAAGGTACGAAACACACATACATTATAATGTCATAATTACTTTAATACACTGGTGAAAGTGCCACTATGAATGTTTTTTTGAAAACAGTGAAGTTATGCTTTTTTTTTCATTTTATTGCTCTACGCTGTTCCTTGTTCTGTGTTTGAAAAAGTTTTATTTTGTTCATATGGAAATAGTATGTGGTAAGGGAAGTGTATTTAAGGATATTGAATTCTTACGACCATTTTTCTAGTTTTTCTTACTTCCTATTTAATGCTGTCAAAATAACGTGGAGCATACACATATGAAACATGAAACCTTTGTCTTACCTTTTATGATGGAACAGCTTCACTGATGGGACTGAATGTGTGATTGATGTATTTCTATGATTAAATACACACTGAACACACCGGATGTTTGTCCTCCAGACAGAAGAGTTTGAGTTTCTCACTCACTCTGTTTCGATCTAAACTTTACTTAAGATTTTCTTTACTTAACAATGGTTTAAAAAATGAATCACCACAAAAAATGACACAGATCTGCGGTCTGTTCAGAAACGACCGTCTCAAAAATCTTTCTTGACACTGTTTCTGCTGCTTCTCTCTGATCGCTGACTCTTTGTGGAGACAATGAGAAGAAAGACACTAAAACAGGAAACAAGAAACCAGACATCAACTTCCTAAAAAGTGCTGTAAGAAAGTAAAGCTTCCGCATCTTTGTCATCTTTCCTGTCTGTGTCTCGTGTTGTTCAAGTATTTGCTGCCTTATCTGGATTATCATTTAAAATATGAACTGACTGACAGTGAAAATATATTCACTGGACTAAAAAATCTCATAAACAGTATCTGCTTATCTAGAAACACAGCTATTCTCAGTCAGGCTCTCTATCTACAATAATGATTCAAGCAAAACAAAATTACAACAAAAACACAAGTAATTTAAAGTTTGTTCATTTAAACATGGTGGTAATGCTTGGCTCTCTGACAGTATGACACATTATGAATTAAACGTTCTTTCCATGCATAAGATTGGTTGGTTATAAATGAACAAATCTCAATTACAGACCGACAAATCTAGCATTGAAAACTAGATATGAATATGAGCAAATATCTGATTATCAAAACACAAACTTGTTAAAATGCTGTTAGTTCCCTTCAATTAACCAGCAATTAAAATATTTTTAGAAACAACTAATTACAGTTTTCAAGTCTTTACACACTTTAGAGTAATAGAAAAATCATCAGACCTACAAAAACATTTTGAATAATAGCTTGATGAAGTAAATGTTATATAATAATTCAGATTGGTTTATGTAAAGAAATACATAAGCATACTAGGTGTGTCAGGAATATTCAATTGCAGGTAACAAACAGTTTATTACGCCCTCACTGGACAAACAAGGAAAACAAAAATGAAGGATCACTCCAAGAGCACAGGGCCAAAAAAAACCTCTCAGCAGGGAGCAGTACTAGCGTCCCCCAATGACGCAGCGTCAATGTCACATCAACCAGAGCGTCATTGGAGACGCAGCGTCGAAGGTCCACCAAACTCCCCGAATGAGACTGTATAGAGTGCAGAGAGGAGCTGGAGTCAAGTATCGGGGTCTTAACAGAAATGGGATGCCAGGGCCGGAAGCAGAACCAGTAAAGTCTGTCAGGATGAGAGAGAACAGTTCTACACAGAAACAAAAATCAAAAACACTTGGAGCCTAAGACAACATAACATGGCAGGACTAGGAAAACAAGACAAGATGGTCATCAGCGAAGCATTACACAACATACAACTGTCTGACAAAAAGACAGAGCACGAGAGAAACTAAAATAGAGGAGAGCTAATGAGGAAAGAGTGGCGTGACAGAACACAGAGAATTAAGGATAACGAGTGGGAGGGGGAAGACACAACACTGACAGCAGAACACATGAGCTGCCAAAACAAACCCCGTGTGCTCAGAGACGAGGCACACAGACAACAAGACAAAAACACTGCAACTCAGACCTAAGTCATGACAATGTGTCCGGAAAGTGATGAGAATGATATAAAAATAATAATAATACTTGTGGAGTGTGGAGAGGTTTATAAATATCTTGTTTGGAGAGGCTTATAAGTGCCACTTTTAATACAGTTTTGACAACTTTGTACATATACCTTGTTTACAACAGTGTACTATAGAAATTATTTATTTAATATTTATTTTTATATTTATTATTTTTATATTATTCTGTCTGATTTTAGAAACCAAAACATTTTAGAAGCATTATATTTGAACTGCATGTTTGTAGCATAGGGTACATGGACCCACTTTGGTAACACTTTAGTGTAGGGACCTATTATCACTATTAACTTGTTTAATAGCATGCATATTATTAACATACTGGCTGTTTATATAATTATAAAACACATGACCATATTCTACATCCCTAATCATACCCAATGCCTAAACTTAACTACATTACTAACTATTAATATACAGCTAATTAAGAGATCATAGTTAATGGTTTGTTAATAGCGAGAACTGGACCTTAAAATAATGTCCCAGCCAGCAATGACATGTGGGGCCCAAATGGGTTAACTGCGGGTTCCATGGTTACTGTGTGGGCATGGGCTTTGGCTGGGTGAAATCAGCGGGTCCCATGTAGGTTTTGTAGTATGAGTCATACATAGGAAGCCCATATGAGCTGATTACATGGGCCCCATAAGGGACAGGCATGGGCCAATTGGGCATGGGTTTGAACTGAGAACACATATATGGGTCCTGCATAGCATAGTTATGGGCCAAGTGGGCATGGGTTTGAACTGAGAACACATATATGGGTCCTGCATAGCATAGTTATGGGCCAAGTGGGCATGGGTTTGATCTGGGAACACATATATGGGTCTTGAATGGCATATATATGGTCCAAGTGGGCATGGGTTTGAACTGGGTCACATATATGGGTCCTGCATGGCATATTTATTTGCCAAGTTGGGTTTGAACTGGGAACACATGGTTCCTGTATGGCAGAGGCGCAAAGTATCTATGTAGGCCTATTGAGTTATGCAATTACTCTACATAGTAACTCTACATGTAGGCTAATCAAGCATGTTGAGATTAAGTAATTGTAACTCAATAGATATCAAGTCACGCTAGTCACCAAAGAACAAACATCACATACATGTAGTTCTTTTGCCAAAACAATCCATCAGTCATTTTTGTTAGTCGTGCAGAAAATGAAAAATGTAACTTCCCAAATATGTAAAAAAACATCAAAATAGGTCACAGTATACGCTGTGTTGAATTATGCTGATTAATGGACTCTCAGAAAGGTTGCAGGCCTACCGTAACACTTCTAATAATAGTCCAGTCCCAGACGCCTGTCCCTTGGGGCAGAAACACATATTTAGACAACTAGGGATGCTCGATATTATTGGCCGATATTGGCTTTAAAATTCAATGTTGGTAAATATTGGTATCTGTTTAAAGATCCTTACAGAGCCCACTTTAAGCCCATAGGGGCATTCACTGGATTCAATGGATAAGACATATGCCTCTGGTGTGGGAGACCCGGGTTCAAATCCACCGTGAGACACACAACAATGTGTCCCTGAGCAAGACACTCCAGAGGCGTTTGACCTCTGACATAAATAACAATTGTAAGACACTTTGAATAAAAGCGTCAGCTAAATGAATAAATGTAATATAAATGTAAACCCCTTTAGGCAGGTGGGGCCCAAATGGGTCTGACATGAATTACCCAGTTAAGACCCTTACAGGTCCCACTTAAAACCCATCTTGGCATCCATGGCTGGCCCCCGTCTGGATCCCCGGTGCAAGCCCATTTTATACGCCCTTTAAGCAGGTGGGGCCCAAATGGGTCTGTCATGAATTGCCCAGTAAAGATCCCACATAACACCCTTATAGATCCCTTTTAAAGCCCATCTGGGCATCCACGGCTGGATCCTGGGTGCAAACCCAGTTTAGACCCATTTGTGGCCCAAATGAGTCTGACATGAATTGCCCAAATAAGACCCATGCAGTACCCTTACAGGTTCCACTTTTAGTACGTCTGGGCTTCCACGGCTTGCCCCAATATGGATCCCGGGTGCAAGCCCATAGTGGGGCCCACATTTGCCACCCACGAAGCCCTCATCTGGGCCCCACATGTCATTGCTGGCTGGGTCTGTCTGTCTGTCTTTATGTTCACTTCAATACATACATGCACAATTTATAAAAAGTATATTTATATACTGATTGTTTCAGGTGTCGCTCTTGATCAAGTCTGATGAAGCTGTCAGTGCCAGAGATAAACAACTGGATGGAAAGCAGAAGCTGGGTGTTTTGGGGTGGATTCTTGATTCTCGCTCTTAGAAATACTACTGTCAGCTGTGATGATGTGTCAATGCTGTGTGAATGATGATTGTATTGAGAGCACTTAATACTGAAATCGAAATTATGTGTATTTGTGATGTTTATAATCAAAATGTTTACAGTTTATACATCAGATATTTCCTATTTCTGTTCGTTCCTACAATTTTCTGGGGTGTTTGGCTGTAAGCTGACTATTTGTGACCCTGGACCACAAAAGTTATAAATGTCAATTTTTCAAAATTTAGATTTGTTCAAGCTGAATAAATACTCTTTCCAATGATGTATAGTTTGTTAGGATCAAACAATATTTGGCCAATATATTATTATTTGAAAATCTGGAATCTGAGAGTGAAACGTAGAACATTCAAACATAACCTAGAGGAAACATTTGCAAATATTCAACATTTTCAGAACCATTTATTTATTTATTTATTTATTTATCCTAGACTGATAAAATGAGCAATATCACGTTTGGTTTTTCCTCAATCCTGACAGTCTGTGTAATTGTATACAATAAAAGTGGCCAACAATCAAAGAGAGGAATCAGTGCTGAAAATCAACCCGTGAAATCTCAACACAAGATCCTTATAAACAGTGTTGGGAAAGTTACTCTGGAAATGTATAGGTTACAGATGACAAGTTACCCTGTTTAAAATGTAATAAGCATGTATCCTAAATAAGACACAGTTCTATCTGTCCCCTGTCTCATATTTTTGAGCAGTCAATGCAATTTGGGAAAGAAAGAAATCAAATCTGTACGTGTGTGAAAATATTTTTCTCAGTACCTGTAACACATTACAGTTACATTAACACTGTTTATTAATGCTTTCAAGATAAAACGCAACGATTTTATATTAAATGTCTATTGTAATAAAGACACACTGCGATATTTCCATATGCATATACAGTATGATGCATGTTTCGAAAAGTGCCCTGCGGGACTTTTATTTTGACAGCGCGTGTGCTCAGAGCGCATGACGTCAGTGTTGTGTTCTGCTTGTGCTGCAGCGATGCGCCTCATCCGCGTCCGTTATTATTTCATAAACACATCGATCATATTGTTATGATATATCTACCAATATCTGCTTTTGCTTATTGATGGTCTTAATATGGCGAGCTCTTTCACCAGAGCTCCACCTCAAGGGGACACAGGTTTGATATTATATTATTAATCTGCCTTATTTTCTTTACATCTCAATAAAATGACTGAAACTGATGTGTGTTATTAAATATTTATGTGTGAGGTTTAATTATCCGCTTAATCCTATGTAACTATCCTGATTGTCAAAACATAATCCGAACATTGAATAAACCTATTCAGTAATAGCATCACATGTTTATTATAATAATAATGCGTAATAATGCCATAATCAATGCTGATAGAAAGTAAATATCCATGTAAATCCTTTAATTAAAAATATAATTTATAATTCTAGATGTATCACTCATCCTATAAATATTTGTAGTGCTGACAAACGATTAATCGCATCCAAAACAAAAAAAAAATTGTTTACATAATATATGTGTGTATAATGTGTTTATTGTGTATATATATATTGTAAAAACACACACATGCATGCATATATTTAAGAAAAAAATTTTTTTGGTTTATATATAAAATATTTATATTTATATACAATGTAAATTATATATGAATATAAATAGTAAATATGGATTTAAATATGTGAATTATTTACACAATAAATATAAACAGTACACACACATCTATTATGTAAAAAAAACTTATATTCTGGATGCGATTAATTGTGATTAATTGTTTGACAG
Organism: Carassius gibelio; assembly: GCF_023724105.1. NCBI lineage: Eukaryota > Metazoa > Chordata > Actinopteri > Cypriniformes > Cyprinidae > Carassius > Carassius gibelio. The sequence continues at coordinate 29,899,260 of NC_068373.1, forward strand.
TATACATTTTTAATTATATCAAAATACCGTAGTAAGAGTAAATGTGTTAACTGTTAATAAGGCAAAAACGAGTCACCATTGTGATTTTTCAGGTTGTAAATGATAGTATTCAAACCTCCAGCCCAGATTTTTAACCACTAATTGACCCTCCTTGTTCATCTGTGTGTGTGTCTCTTCAGAGACGGAGCGTCTGCTGTCCCCTGTGGTGGGATACGGCTCCGGTGATCTGAACGGCGGGGGTCACACCGGCCCTCCCAAACTGGACATGAGTGTGTCAGGCTCACGTCTGCGGGCCGAGGAAGAGGAGGAGGCCCTTAGGAGGAAGCTGAAGTACTTCTTCATGAGCCCGTGTGATAAATACCACGCTAAAGGCCGCAAACCCTTCAAACTGGCCCTTCAGCTGCTCAAGATCATCATAGTCACTGTACAGGTGCATTAAACCACTGAGATCAGCCATGATTTTTAGTAAATTATTCCTCATTTAGCACACATCCAAAGTGACATGCTCCTCTAAAGCCACGCTTTATTACTGTAAAACCCTGATATTATAATATATGATTGCTTTCAAACAGTGAAAGAGTCTTTCAGTGTAGATGTCAACCGATATGTGTTTTTCAGAGAATATACCGATTACTACAGATCAAGCAGACCGATAACTGATATTTAGAACCGATATATGTAAAAATGAAAAAAACTGACATCTTTAACACTATGTTTAACTGTATGTAGAAAAATTACTATTGTTGCAGCTTTTCTAAAATGATATCGGTAACTGAAACCTTGCTGCTCCAAGATGACTGCAGTATCACTCAGTGTAATAGATAAACACCTGCATCTTTAAATGCACACAATAAATGTTTCTTACAGGCCTGTGCATGAATTAATGGCTCTGTGCGTCTCTGTCTGTGTCAGCTGGTGTTGTTCGGTCTCAGTAATCAGATGGTGGTGGAGTTTAAGGAGGAGAACACAGACTCCTTCAAGCATCTGTTCGTCAGAGACTATGTGGATGATTCGGAGGAGCCGCTGTGCATCCACACACAGAGAGACGTCTATGATCACATTAAGTACGCCATAGAGCAGGTACTGACCCGCTGAACAGATTTTCTTATGAGCTGGGTAAAAAGTAGTCTGAATACATTACCTAATATGCTTTATCTAATAGACTACATTTCAAGCTACAATTACTGACTTTGTTTTTTGTAATCAGTAATGGACTACAATTTGTAAGGAGTCTAGCCAGTGGTGTGTAGACTGCAGCAGTAGTTCACCTCTCTCTCTCTCTCTCTCTCTCTCTCTCTGTCTATCTGTCAGTATCTGGCTCTACCGCAGACGTCGGTCGGCAGGTATGCGTATGTTCGAGGTTCGGCTCTGAACGACAGCGCCCTCTATCTGTGCCAGCGCTACTACAGGAAGGGCACTATCGACCCGGTTAATGACACGTTTGACATCGACCCTCATGTTGTCACTGGTGGGCAGGGAATCCTTTTCTGTATATCACTAGAATCTATAGCTGTCTGCGGTTTACACAGCTTTAGTTTGACATTAGCATGTTATCAGGATAACAACACAAAACTCAGAGCATTTAAATATGCAAGACACATATATTGGCAAAATAGCACATTGTTAATTATATTGAACTATTTTGGTTGATGCATTTAATTATTGGATGGAATATAGGTTTATTTATTTATTTAAGGCAAAAATGTATTGCATTACATTTGCATTCAGATATAGCTCACTGCAAATAATGATTTGCTTAGTATTTTTGTCTCGAAAAAAATATCTTTAAAAAAAATCTGTCACAGTGGAGTAAGAAAAATAAACTTAAATGAAAAATGAAAGCATTTTCCCCCTTTATTTTATTATGTAATATTTTGTTTATTATTATAATTTTTTACATTTTTCTTACCAATGTTTGTTGTTTTTAAGCATAAACACTTAATATTTTATAACATATTAAGTCTTTAAAATTTATCAAAATTGATAAATATGCCTAAAACAAGAAATAAATATGTATTATTTGAAAATTGTTATTAATATTTATAATTTCTTTATTATAACTTATTTATAATAAGTTTTTGTTTTCTGAAAAATGTCATTTTGCTTCTATAGTAAATGCATCTTCTTTTTAGTAAGACTTTGTAGATAACTGTATTGGAAAACACAACAAAAATACTATGAAAATGCTAAGTAAAATAATTTCTGCAGTGTTCCATTCCTGTATGCAGTGATAGAGGACAGTCATTTTGCTTTGAAATACGTAACAATACAATAGTAAAGTTGGTCACAACTTCCATTTCATGCCAACATTAGCATGTCTTTTTATCACCATTTCTCTGGGCTTTCTCTGTTTCCTGAGCAGACAGCAGGAGTTGTTGTTTTTTTCTGTTCAACAAACTGAAACTGATGTTCGAAAGATTCTAAACTCCATGGATCCTCTGTTCTGATTCCACTGTTGCCTGGCAACACAAAGCTGCTGTCCGTTTGAGTCGTTTCTGTTTGTGTGTGTTGGTTTAGACTGCATCGGAGTAGATCCACCACCAGACTCCACGAGTCCATCACAGAACCACCACAGGAACTTCACCCTCAACTTCCAAAAGTGAGACACAAACACATGTTAATATAACAATCTACAGTAAAGGAGGACATACCAAACACTACTGCTTACATATGAAATATGATAATTACTTTTTAATCTTGTTGTTAACTTAAAATCACCACCTAAAAAGAAGGTTTAGCTTAATTTTGGGGCAATTTGTTTTGCCTTAAGTAAATTTCTCTCTGTAACACTCTCAATCCCTGATCTGTGCAAATGTGACACTTTTTGTCGTTGCTGGAGTTCCTCTCTTTCTCGTCTTTCTGTCTCTCCTCAGGTTGATTAATGTGACTATCCAGTTCCAGCTGAAGGCGATAAACATCCAGACGATAATCAATAATGAGATTCCCGACTGCTACACCTTCTCCATCACGGTACGCACAGATTTCACTGCACGCTAAACTCAGTTTACAGAATCCAATAACATTTCATGAAATTATATTATATTGTCATTCAAAAGTTTGGAATCTTTACGATTTGGAATGATTTTGGAAGAAGTCTCTTCTGCTCAATAAAGCTGCATTTATTTTTCCAACTGAGATATTATTCTAATCTAAAATAAATGTTTCTGTTTAAATATTTATTAAAATGTTATTTATTCCTTTGATCATTCCTCCAGTTTTCAGTGTCAGTGAATAACTTCTGATTGTTATCAGTGCTGAAAACAGTTGTGTTGTTTTTTTTGTACTAAATTTTTTATTCTGTGTGTTGTTTTTAATCAAATAAATGTAGATTTTCAGGAATGTGGCACCTGTGTTTCAGATCCTGTTTGATAATAAGGCTCACAGTGGTAAAGTGAAGCTGAGTTTGCTCAACGAGGCGTCTATTAAAGAGTGCAGAGACCCCAATGTTTCAGGACACGGTGAGACGACACCGGACACTCATGTGTGTCTGTCTGCAGTCCTGCTGAAGCTGAACCCGTCTCTCTCTCTCTCTCTCTGTGTGTGTGTGTCCAGCGGACAGTTACGCGCGCGTGGCGTTCGATGTGATGGTGGCGGTGGTCTGCGCTCTGTCTCTGGTGTTGTGTGGACGCTCCATCCTCAGAGGAATCATCCTGCAGCACGTAAGTGTGATTAATACAATGCAGAAGACACGGATGGAATCCAGACGTGCAGTTTACTGTGTAACTTGGAATGATCAATTCAATTCAATTCAAGTTTATTTGTATAGCGCTTTTTACGATACAAATCATTGCAAAGCAACTTTACAGAAAATTCAGTTTCTACAATATTTAGTAGAAGCTTATAAGTGGTGATCAGTTTATGTGCATATGGCAGAACATTTCAGAAAAATTAATACAAGACGTAGTCAACCTGACGATGAACATTATTAATAGCCATTATTATATGATGCAATTTTACTTGTAGAAATATTTGTTAGTTCGGTATGTTGTTTCAGGGTTAGCATCATCTTAAGAAATGTTACAGAATTTGGGAAATTTTGAATGGTAGGGTTGTACACTTAATAGAGATATCGACCAGTGTCTGCCAGAAATGTATTACTCTTACTATACAGTAGAATGTACATCTCAATGTTACATTAATGCTCATAATACTTATAATAGAAAAAATAATACAGTTATTTTGAAAACTTTATTTTTTATGTAATAATTACACTTTACACATTTGAACAGATTAACAAAGATTAATTAAATTGGGGGGGGGGGTACATTTCATAGTGCTCTATTACTGTAAAAGATAATAATGATAATAATAACGTAAAAAAAGATTTTTCTTTACATAAATTAAATTGATTAGACATTTTTATAATAGAATTTGGTGAAAAAAAATACAATATATAAAATGGAATAATCCATATTTCACAGGGCTGTAAATATTTTTTTGTTTCTGTTTTTATTTAGTGACTTGTTAAATTGTAGAAGTTTCATGATTTTGGTAAATAATAAGAAATTATTTTTATATTGCTAAAATTGAATTTAACCATTAAAACGTCCAGAAAAATAAAAAAGAAATAACAGAATTTGGGAAAAATAAAATGCCCTAAAAAATAAACTATTAATATTTTTTTAGTGTACAAGTTTCATTATTTCATTATTTGCTTTTTGATCACTGTTATTTTTACTGTTAAAATGGAGACCAGAAAAATATATAATCAAGTGAAATTAAAATGGAATTTGGAAAAGAATAAAACAGAATTTGGGGAAAATTGGGATTTCATAGGTGATTTTCGTCTGTGTTGGCAGGAGTTTGTGTGTTATTTCCGTCGGTCTTTGGGCCGGTCGCTGAGCTTGGGCGAGCGTCTGGAGTTCATCAACGGCTGGTATCTGCTGCTCATCATCAGCGACATTCTCACTATCATCGCTTCCTTCATCAAGATCGCCATCGAGACCAAGGTGACGCACACACACACACACACACACACACACACACACACACCCTGGAGTGCTGAAGCTCTTGCTGCGCTTGAGAAATGCTGTGAGCTGATTGGTGCTTGTGTTGGTGCTGCAGAACCTGTCTTCGTATGACGTCTGCAGTATTTTGATGGGAACCTCCACTCTGCTGGTGTGGGTCGGCGTGATACGATACTTCAGCTTCTTTCAGAAATACAACGTGAGCCAGAATTTGTTATTCCTCTCAAATTGGTTGTTTATTTTGTGTGAACATTTCATTCCATTTCAGCTGTCACATTTCACCCCAAAATTGAGAGGAAGATATTTTACACATTTTGTATAAAGAAAATACACATGTAAAGATTTAAATTGTAGTAACAGGTGAATTTAAATCAGTGTTATTTTAGTATCACTGAGATATTATAGTTTTTATTATCATATTGTCTTTTATAGTTTTAGTAATTATATTGTGTGTGTTTTGACATTTTTATTTCCTTTTTATTTCAGTTTCGATTTAGTTAATCAGTTAGTTTAGTACTAAATGAACTAAATAAAAATGAGAAATGTTTTAGTTTTAGTTAACTATAATAAATCAGCAATTTTACCCTTACAGTGTAAAAACAAAGCATTCTAGTTTCTGTAATCTGTCCAAATGTTTTGCTTTTTGTAGTTCTTGTTGATGACTTTACTGAAATATAGTAATTTTTCTGCTGTATTGTTATTATTTATATTCAAATAGGATAAATCAAATTCAGCACAAATATAACTGTGATGTTACCTGCTATTGTAGTCAACAAACTTTAAAAACTATTTATTTATTTAATCATGTTTGTTATTTAAAAAAAAACTTTACTATTTAAATGGGGGAATTTATGTAATTTAATTGGCAATGTAAAAACCCCCTAAACACTTTTTTTGAATGAATGAATGAATTAGTCAATTCTTCCATTTTTCTTCTGATTTTGTCTGGAAATACAGACAGACTTTGTGAGATTCATATTTCCTCTTTCTTTAGTTTTTTTTTTTTAACAAATATGACTGTGAATATTACAAAGACTATGATGTGAATCATCTGTTTTGATCTCAGATTCTGATTGTGACTCTACGAGCCGCGTTTCCAAACGTGATCCGGTTCTGCTGCTGTGCTGCTGCCATTTACATGGGCTACTGTTTCTGCGGCTGGATTGTACTGGGACCCTACCACGCTAAAGTATGATATATATACGTCAGTATATTACCACGCTAAAGTATGATTTACTTCAATATATTACCAAGCTAAAGTATGATATACTTCAATATATTACCACGCTAGAGTATGATATACTTCAGTGTATTACCACGCTAAAGTATGATATACTTCAGTATATTACCACGCTAGAGTATGATATACTTCAGTATATTACCACGCTAAAGTATGATATACTTCAGTATATTACCACGCTAGAGTATGATATACTTCAGTATATTACCACGCTAAAGTATGATATATATACGTCAGTATATCACCACGCTAAAGTATGATTTACTTCAATATATTACCAAGCTAAAGTATGATATACTTCAATATATTACCACGCTAGAGTATGATATACTTCAGTATATTACCACGCTAAAGTATGATATACTTCAGTATATTACCACGCTAAAGTATGATATACTTCAGTATATTACCACGCTAAAGTATGATATACTTCAGTATATTACCACGCTAAAGTGTGATATACTTCAGTATATTACCACGCTAGAGTATGATTTACTTCAGTATATTACCACGCTAGAGTATGATATACTTCAGTATATTACCACGCTAAAGTATGATTTACTTCAGTATATTACCACGCTAGAGTATGATATACTTCTGTACATTACCACGCTAAAGTATGATTTACTTCAGTATATTACCACGCTAGAGTATGATATACCTCAGTATATTACCACGCTAAAGTATGATTTACTTCAGTATATTACCACGCTAGAGTATGATATACCTCAGTATATTACCACGCTAGAGTATGAAATACTTCAGTATATTACCACGCTAAAGTGTGATATACTTCAGTATATTACCACGCTAGAGTATGATATACTTCAGTATATTACCACGCTAAAGTATGGTATACTTCCGTATATTACCACGCTAGAGTATGATATACTTCAGTATATTACCACGCTAAAGTATGAATTACTTCAGTATATTACCACGCTAAAGTATGATTTACTTCAGTATATTACCACGCTAAAGTATGATTTAATTCAGTATATTACCATGCTAGAGTGTGATATACTTCAGTATATTACCACGCTAAAGTATGAAATACTTCAGTATATTACCACGCTAAAGTGTGATATACTTCAGTATATTACCACGCTATAGTATTATATACTTCAGTATATTACCACGCTAAAGTATGATATACTTCAGTATATTACCACGCTAAAGTATGATATACGTCAGTATATTACCACGCTAGAGTATGATTTACTTCAGTATATTACCACGCTAAAGTATGATATACCTCAGTATATTACCACGCTAGAGTATGATTTACTTCAATATATTACCAAGCTAAAGTATGATATACTTCAATATATTACCACGCTAGAGTGTGATATACTTCAGTATATTACCACGCTAGAGTGTGATATACTTCAGTATATTACCACGCTAGAGTGTGATATACTTCAGTATATTACCACGCTAGAGTATGATATACTTCAGTATATTACCACGCTAGAGTATGATATACTTCAGTATATTACCACGCTAGAGTATGATATACCTCAGTATATTACCACGCTAGAGTATGATTTACTTCAGTATATTACCACGCTAGAGCGTGATATACCTCAGTATATTACCACGCTAGAGTGTGATATAATTCAGTATATTACCACGCTAAAGTGTGATATACTTCAGTATATTACCACGCTAAAGTATGATATACTTCAGTATATTACCACGCTAAAGTATGATATACTTCAGTATATTATCACGCTAAAGTATGATTTACTTCAGTATATTATCACGCTAAAGTGTGAAATACTTCAGTATATTACCACGCTAAAATATGATTTACTTCAGTATATTATCACGCTAAAGTGTGAAATACTTCAGTATATTACCACGCTAAAGTATGAAATACTTCAGTATATTACCACGCTAAAGTATGATATACTTCAGTATATTACCACGCTAAAGTATGATATACGTCAGTATATTACCACGCTACAGTGTGAAATACTTCAGTATATTACCACGCTAAAGTATGAAATACTTCAGTATATTACCACGCTAAAGTATGATATACTTCAGTATATTACCAGGCTAAAGTATGATATACGTCAGTATATTACCACGCTAAAGTATGATATACGTCAGTATATTACCACGCTAAAGTATGATATACGTCAGTATATCACCACGCTAAAGTATGATATACGTCAGTATATCACCACGCTAAAGTATGATATACGTCAGTATATCACCACGCTAAAGTATGATTTACTTCAGTATATTATCACGCTAAAGTGTGATATACTTCAATATATCACCACGCTAAAGTATGATATACGTCAGTATATCACCACGCTAAAGTATGATATACGTCAGTATATCACCACGCTAAAGTATGATTTACTTCAGTATATTATCACGCTAAAGTGTGATATACTTCAATATATCACCACGCTAAAGTATGATTTACTTCAGTATATTATCACGCTAAAGTGTGATATACTTCAATATATCACCACGCTAAAGTATGATATACTTGAGTATATTTAGATTTTGAGTACCAATGGTACCACGAGGAGATAAAGAGAGGTGGGCTCTTTTCACTTTTTTTGCCTGTAGCTCAAAATTTGCCTTTGTGCATTCACACTCATTTTGTCAGCATGGATCTCAAATTACCAGGCTACAGTCCAAAGGGTTTCTTTACGAGCCATATGCTGACATGTCCATGTCTTGTGATCTATGTCTCTCTCTCAGTTCCGCTCTCTCTCTACGGTGTCGGAGTGTCTGTTTTCTCTTATTAATGGAGACGACATGTTTGCCACGTTCTCGGAGGTGGAGCAGAGCGGGACGCTGGTGTGGGTGTTCAGTCAGCTCTATCTCTACAGCTTCATCTCACTCTTCATCTACATGGTTCTGTCGCTCTTCATCGCACTCATCACCGGAGCCTACGACAGCATCACTGTGAGTCCAGAGCAGTGCTGTCATCGCTGACTCAAAAATGAAAATAAATACTTTATTTTGAACTGAGATCCAATAAAAACAATAGTAAATATTGAAAATTTCCGTTTTGTTTGTTAAATTAAAGTTTTATTTAAACTGAAATGAAACTTAACTTAAATAGTAATTTAAATAATAGATATACTATTAATAGATTCTGACTTTTATCGCACTTTTGAGAGAAAAACTGTATATGCAAGATACAAACTCTGAGAGTGAGAGAAAATATAAACATTGGGAGATATAAATTCACAATTGCAATAAAAACGTCCGAACTGTGAGATAAAAAGTTGCAATTACCTTTTTTTAATAACTTAGATGTAAACTGAATTCAGTGAAAAAGAATCATGAAATGTTAAATCAAATTTTGCAAAAAAAAAAAAAAAAAAATCCGAATTGTGAGATTTAAACTCAGAATTCTAGGAAAGAAGTCAGAATTTTGAAATGTTTAAAAAATCAGAATAGCAAGATATAAACTGTGAGTTGTAAAGTTAGGATTGTTTATATTCAGCAATTCTGACTTTTTTGTTGTTGTTGCCAGAAATAAACTCAAAATTGTGCGATACAAACTTTCTGAGAAGACTCTGAATAGTGAGACATAAACATGCAATTGTAAGAAAACAGTTCTCGTAGTTACTTTGTTTCATTTTTATTCCATAGTAAAATTTCCAGATTTTTAGAACTCTGAAATAATTCTGAGCAAAAAAGTCAATATTGTGAGAGAAACTGAAATGTAAACTCAGAATACTTTGTAAACTTTTTAACGTTTAAATCACACAGAAGCCTGTTTCCGCTGCAAAATAAAAAAATAAAAAAGGTAATTGTTACTTTATCTCACAATTCAGACATATCAGAATTGCAAAATAAAGTCACAATTACCTTGTTTTTTTGTTTTTGTTTTTCATGGCGGAAACAGGCTTGCGTGTGATTTTTAGACAGCATGTCTCACAAAAACACTAAACGTTTACAACCCATCAGATTAGTAAACATCATGGTTTTCTCTCTGTATGTGTGTGTGTGTGTGTGTGTGTGTGTGTGTGTTTTGTGTTCAGCAACAAACCCAGGACGTCCCGCAGGTGTCTGAACTGCACCGGTTCATCGCCGAATGCACCGACACACCGACCTCTGGAAACTTCCTCAGCCCAGAGCCGTCGACCTGCTCGCTCTTCTGCTGCTTCAACTGACAGACTGGGTTTGTGAAGGGGATTCTGGGTAAAGCGTTGTATCTCAGGCACAAGGGAGAGGAAGGGACATGCTCTTCTTTATGTGTTTGTTTGCAGGTAAAGCTGTTGCAGCTGCACTGATAGAGCCGATCTCAGCATGCAGCTTTTAAACACGTTGTAATTACTGAGCTGAATGTGTTTTGCATATTCATGAGCATCTTGGTTTAGTGATCAGGGCTTGATGCACTAGACCAACTAAAGGGAACTGCTCCCTCTAGAGGCGTGGAGTAGTTACAGCACACAAAAGAACAGAAAAACATTACATTTCAAGTGAATCTCAAAACCAAATGTGCAGGTGACATTTCACCTCAAAAATTGAGAAATTATATTTTGCTTAAAGAAAACAAAGCCTTTTTTATTAACATCATGATGTTTAGCATCTAATCTTAGGATGAAATATGACCTGCACATATTCTTTTAGTGAGTTTAGTGAGTTACAGCACACAAACACAGATGAAAACACACTTTTCCAGCATTATATTTCAGGGGCTTTAGTGAATCTCACAACAAAATGTCCAGGTCACATTTCATCCCAAATAAATAAATAAATAATTGCTTAAAAGAAAATGAATCCTGTTTTAGCAGCATTATGATGTTTTGCTTTGTGAGATTATTTTCATGACAGTTAAAAAGGTTTTTGATTTTCTTTTGTGGTATCATCTAGTTTGTGTTACTGTAATACAGTAATATCTACTTTTCAGTTTAAATCTGCATACATTTTAAACGCTGATTCAGCAAATACATGAAATATAAATATAAAACAGAACAGGTTTTGTGGTCTTATATGCAAAACAATATAATTTGTATCTGATTTATTTTAGGTTGATATATGATTTGCACATTTTCATGCAACATTTAACCCTAAAATTGAAGGCAAAAAAATGAATAATATTTTGCTTGAAGAAAAGTAAGGAGGACCCTTAAAATGTTTTGCTTTGTGAGATTATTTTCAGGACAATTAAATATTTGAATTGTAATTGATACTACTGTATTACAGTTAAAGTTATTTTTCATTTTTAATCTGCTTAGATTTAAGATTCAGACTGAAATATAATAATTCCCCAACATACAAATAATTTGAGAAAAAAAATGTGTCATCAAAATAATGTCACAATTGAACAAATATTAATTCTAATTTATAATAAAAATACTGCAACAAAAATAGGTGCCGTTTTCTCATATGCAAAAATATTTTTGAATATTCTGAAATAAGACCTGCACATTTTCTTGACTGAATTCATGAGATTTGCCTGAATATTTGTATTCCATTCATATGCATTCATACTGTGTATTTTATCATTGTATTCTTTTATCTCATTTTTAGACAATATTCTGTGTCTACAGTATATTATATATCGCTTAGGTTTCAAATCCATGTTAGGATATTAGTGCTTTGTTGGCAGAGGAGCGTCACACAGATGTTTCTGTGTGTGTGTGTGTGTGTGTGAGTGTGTGTGTGTGTGTGTGTGTGTGTGTGAGTGTGTGAGTGTGTGTGTGTGGGGGGGGTGTCTTTAACATGAAGCATAGCTGGTGCATTTGCTCCTTTCAGAGCCGTCTCACACACACACACACACACACACACACAGTGATGTTTGAGAAGCCTGGGGTGTCTTGAGAGATTTTCTCTGCATATTGACACATGGCTCAGTCCATCAGGGAGTTTCAGAGATGCTTTGAGTGTCTTCTGTGTGTTTTTGGTCCACAGCGAGCTGATATCTGTCTATTAATCATTAGTAGTTATTTCTAAACCTTCACCGTGAGGCACCAGACACCAGCTGATTACTGGATGTTATTTCTGAGCTTTCTCTGTACTATATTTATGATGTTAGTGGTGGACTTTCAGTTTAATATCAGATCTGTTCATGCGTGACTTCATCTAGTGCTCAGGAACAGAGACAATCTGATTAGATTTGGTGTTTTGTGCTGGTTTTACTCTGATGTAACTGTTTCTTCCCAGAATGCCTTTCTGGTGTAGTGTCATACTGCTGGGGATTTTGGGGATGTTTTAAAGAGGTGTGGGATTTAAAGTACTTGACATACTGTTTTATCTTAATATTTTCATTTGTGTCTAACTGTAAGCTGAGATGCATTTGGTTTGTTCATTTGTGTCATAAGTGGCATTATTTTTATTTATTTTTACCAAAGGGAATATTTGTTTTATTTTATTTTTTTACAAGGCATCGTTTTGCACATTGTTTAAGTTTGTAAATTATTTGCAGTGATTATTCTGAATGTGTATCTGTCGTTTTGTGTACAAGACAGAGTTGCTTTCCGTTAAACTGGTTGATATATATATGCTCTCACATTTTAACACAACTCTCAGCTCTTAAAGTCACAAATAAAATCCATGAATGTCATCATCAAACATCCTCTCTCTGTTTTCTCGACTGAATCACTGAAGATTTTTCTGAGCCCTTTATTCTTCATCTATTAGGATTGTTTTATTTCTTGAAATGCAATGGTATATTAACATCAAACAATAATTATCTAAACAAAAATAGTAATACAATAGTGGTGATAATTAAAAAAATGCAGAGCATGCTTCAGAATTTCTCCTTTTGCATTCCTCTGAAGAATGAAGGATATATGAAACGACATGATGGTAACTAAAAAATAGCATTTTGATTAAATTTTCACAATTTTGAGGAACAGTGTAATGCATGTTTCAGAGATTGACTTAGCTAGAAAAAAGTATTTCCAATTGTATTTAAAGACTTCCTCATTAATGCAGGGTTCCAAAGATTCTGGGAATTCAGTTTTTTCAAAGACAGAAAACAGTTGATGACGTGTAAATTAAAATAAGACAAGTCGGCTTAGCTTATTTTAAAACTTCTTTTGACTTCTTTTAAATAAATGCAATTTCAAGAGTTATAGCATCTCTTTTACATCTTGCTTTTCTGACTCTTTATGTTTTATAATCCTGAGTTTAAATGCACAGTCCTGATTTAGTTATTTTTTTCAGAGTTCAGATCTCACAAATCTTACTTTTTCCTTCTCATTTACAAATTTACATCTCGTAATTCTGATGACTTTTTTCTCTGAGTTTTTCCCTCTTATTTTTTAAAATTGCATCTCCCAATTTTGACTTTTTTCTAGCAATTCTGAGTTAACATCGTGCAATCCTGAGACCCCCCACCCCCCCACCACCTCAATGATTTTGCATCTCTTGAGAAAATAAATGCAATTGTAAGATTTAAACATGCAATTCTGAGAAAAGGTCAGATTTTTTGATGTTTTACCCCTGGACCTGGTTGAGACTCACTGATCTCTAGTTAAAGTGCTCTGATTGTCCTGTAGATGGCTCAGTGAACATCATGAGATGTGTCTCCGCTGCGCTTGATTCACTAATGTCTGGAGAGAGAAAAGAGACCACATTTGGAGGAGGAGTTGTGAATCTAGAGCCAGACTACTGAAGAAAACAGACACAATCAAAATGACATTGATAAATGAAAGCTGGCGAGCCATTCAAATGCCTCTACGCTTCAGTCACAATACAAGTGCCAGGAACACACATCTACATTTCAAATAGAAACACAAACTAAAGACAAATCCCAACTGGGAAGAAACCTTCACAACATCAACACAAGAACAACAGTATTTGACATTTGAGCAGATGAGCTCACCTTCAGTGACATTAGAGATGTGATCAGATGTGTCTGTCCAGTTCTCTTAACGCTCACATGTATTATTCAGTGCAGGATGGAGCCACAGGAAGCACAATCGACCATCAGATGGACCGATAGACTGAAGACTTCAGCCCGAGGGACACAAGAGAGCTCGTGTTAAAGGTGAACCTCACACCTGTCAGTCTGCCACCTGTGGCCTGAATATTTCATGTGTACGCCGTTGTGTCCCAGGTGTTTTACTGTGCTCATGATATGAAGAGCGATACTGAGGAGGCTTTTAAAGGCAGGTGAAGGATCATGACAAACATGGACCAAAAAGTGAGAAGAGTGAAAAAAACAAACAATCCAGTTTTCTCAGTATTCACACTGTGCTTGGTCCTAAAAAGATTGAAAGTGATTTGAGTGAGAATACATTAATAACTTTTGTCTATTTTACACTTCCAGGAGTTGAATCTGCCGACCTGAGAGCACAAGAAGCGCCTGCATTACGAGAGAAAGTGCCACACGTCACTTCAGGACATGGTGATGAAATCTGTTCAGTTTTAATCACTTCACGAGCGCGCTTTACTGTTCACAGAGATCTCCACCTCATTCCTATAGGACCTATAGTAGCCTAATTATATGTGATAAAATACATGGGGTGAAAAATTAAGTAAACTTTGAAAGACTTCTTTGATTATGAGGCATGTTTTATTGTAATTAAATGAAATTAGGCATTGGACATCTAATACATTTGGTATATGAAGATTTCTCCATGAAAATAAAAACATTTAAAAAATGAGTATAGCTATATGACTATATAAATAATAAATATGACAATTTCGGTGTACCTAGGTATAAATACATAAGTTAATCATTAAACTCGCTAAAGTCCAGTTGCTCACTCACAGAGGCGGATCTAGAAAAATATTGATGGGGTGGCGAGAAGGGGGCAGGAATTTTTGAGAGGTGGCAACATATGGCAGACGTATATATACTGAATTTAGTCACAGTTATCACAGTTTGATGATAAATATATGTGCACACTACAAAAGGACACAGGCTGCCATTTACAAACTTAATCTCATGCAATCAATGTCTTGCATCTGGTTGTAACCAGAGTTTCTGTGTTTTTTAATAAACTATTATTATTAGCTATTAGGCCTACTTGACGTATAGCTTACTCTTCTGTGCAATAGTACTATATTTCTGTTTGAATTTCTTCAAGCTATACCGAAATTTTTTTTCGACAGGTTGTCATGAAGACATTGCCGTTTCTGTCAGTCTGTGTATACGATACGAATGAATGATGATAGTTTTATCAAATGAAATGGTGAAATCCTCTCATAGCGTGCTGACGTGCACATGTGTAGCATACATCATGTGTCAATATAGTGAAGAGCTGAAAACACCACGCGTGCTTCAGTGTGTGTGTGTGTGTGTGTGTGTGTAGTAGTAGTAGAGCACACATTCCCAGAGACGTGTAGAACAACATCTTCAGGGCTGGCCAAACAGGTGTCCTGAGCAGGATTGTATGGTTGTGCTCCCCTTCCTCAAATATGATGATGGAAAAAAACACCTACTATAGGGGTGAAAATAGCACTTTAATCAAATAAAAAACTAAATGAATAAATTGTATTATTTACTAATCACAATTGTTGCTTTTGACATTAACCTGTGGCTATAACTTTATTATGACTCTAATTTATTTCATTAATTAGAGTCATAATAAAGGCCACAGAAAGTAAAAGCTCTTGTCTTCATGACAACAATATCTATACTTCATTTTGAGCATAAATATAAAGCCTACTGATAAAGGACACCGTACCGTCAAGATTATTGACAGCAAAATAGACTATGTTTGACAGGTGCAATATTTGAAAATTGAAAATTATTAATTTATTTTTTTAATTAGCTACATTTATATCTGAATATATGTCAGAGTTTGGAGTGGGTTCGCCAATCATTTGACTCAGTTCGGGGGTTCGGAGCGGGATCGCAAATGAGTCAGTTCGGAAGTTCAAATCGGGTTCGCGAATCATTTGAGTCAGTTTGGGGATCGCAAATCATTTGAGTGATCAGTTCGGAAGTTCGGAGCGGTTTAGCGAATCATTTGAGTCAGTTTGGGGATCGCAAATCATTTGAGTCAGTTCGGGAGTTCGGAGCGGGATCGCGAATCATTTTTGAATCAGTTCGGGAGTTCGGAGCGGGATCGCGAATCATTTGAGTCAGTTCGGTAGTTCGTAGCGGGATCGCGAATCATTTGAGTCATTGATTTGGATCGCGAATCATTTGAGTCAGTTTGGGAGTTCGGAGCGGGATCCCAAATCATTTGAGTCAGTTTGGGGATCGCAAATCATTTGAATCAGTTCGGTAGTTCGTAGCGGGATCGCGAATCATTTGAGTCATTGATTTGGATCGCGAATCATTTGAGTCAGTTTGGGAGTTCGGAGCGGGTTCGCGAATCATTTGAATCAATTCGGGAGTTCGTAGCGGGTTTGCGAATCATTTGAGTCAGTTTGGGGATCGCAAATAATTTGAATCAGTTCGGGAATTCGGAGCGGGATCATGAATCACGAAATATTTGTGCTCGTAAATTTTCAAATTGGCCATAACCTTTAGTTCGTTGCTGCCAACTGGGGTGGCAGCAGGGGTGGCAAGGCTTTCTTTTAGGGTGGCATTTGCCTATGCCACCCCGGTAGATCTGCCCCTGCAGAGTCACTTAGAAGGAGAGTAGCCTAGTGAAAACTCATTAAAACAATGGATATAAAATAATGTTTTCCTTTGTATTTACAGTAGCTACATAAGCCTTCTCAGAAATTAATTGTACCTAATGTACTGAGACATCATAATGTAATTAACGCAGCGGTATCATGTAATTTAATCATTTTATTTCCCTGCTGTTTGGAGGCTGTTTCGGGCGTGACGCGTGCACGAGCGTGTGCTTCATTAGCGTACACAAGCTGAATGTTAATCAGGTGCAGTGTCGGTATGCTCCTGTCTCCAGGGTAACCGCGCTCCCGCACGCCTGTGCCAACCTGTTTTATACAGTCCACGGTGCCAACTCATCGGTGTGTTCACGCGCACGCGCAGAAACGCTGAACGCGGGATTTGCATGCGCTGACATCTCCACCCGTGCAGAAGAGGCTGTGGGTTTTGTGTGTGTGTGTGTGTTTGTGTGTGTGTGTGTGTGTGTGTGTGTGCATGAATGCCGACACACTCACCTGGGTGCTTGCTTTGAGCGTGTTTCTGGTGTTTCACAGAGTGCTTTGCGTTTCTTCTTGTTTTGCTGCTCAAGGACGGTATCAATGCTGTTAGGACTTTTCTCTGTGATATTTATTGAGTTGCCTGAATATTAGGCCTAGCATATAGAATAGAGCAACAGTGACCAAACACCTTACCTGTGCCCAGCTTGGTTCAAGAAGTATTTTAGTGTCATCTTCTCCGTAACCATTAAAATAAATAAATGGTTCAACAAAAACGTTCTGAGTCATGAACCAAACCTCCCAGGTCATGGGAGATGAATCACTGAGCAGAACTGTTGAAACAAAAAGACAAATGTGGGCCTTTAAATTATTTATGAACATTGTTAATATGGTACAGTTCTACTTTACTTTTATTTAAGAGCCGTTTACACCAATATTGGTCTATATAGGTACTAGCAATGGTGAGCTTTTGTTAGGTCTATCATCAGCACACTGCTGCCACTGAAGATCAGGTGCGCTGTGATTGGCTCTTAATGTTTTAATCCTTCATCAGTGGAGACAAAGGGGCTCTGAAGGACATTGTTCCTCTGTTGTTATCTTTAGACTTGTGCTGTGGTCTCCAATAGGTCTGTAGGTTGCCTAATGCTAATCGACATAATGACTGAACAATTATACAGTAATAAGCCGTATTCGGATGGTAATCGTTTTTCATGTGAATGTCTGTAAACATAAATTTACATCTACATTAAAATGAATGACTTCTGGTCTGTTTGACCTGACCCTGTCCCAAATCGCACTCTAAACCCTTGTGGTTCTTCGTCTGAGTCCACACTTTTGTGACGTAATGCTGCTTTGACTGTCGGGTAGAAGTCTGCTGCGAAGCGCCCATAGACAGTAAAATAAAGAAGTCTCTTACATGGCTCCGGGGGATGAAAAAAAAGGCCTGCTGTAGCCAATCGATGTGATTTTGTTTTAGGTAGTGTTTGTTCCTGTCGTGTTTCTAGCTCAGGCTTGTGTTTTTGTGCGAGTGCCAGTGTTGTCGATTCATTTTGCACAGCTACAGGGCTGAACGCTGGCATCGGGGAAAAAACAATCAGATAAATAGCATAGGAAGTGAGTGACGGCTCAAATGGCCAGCCTCTTCCTGCCGGTTCTGCACCGTCCCCTGCCTCCAGGGTCAGGATATTTCCTCCCTTTGTGTGCACTCCTGAAGGGGGCCAAAACATCCGTCAGCCAACACACTCACATTGGAGCGCACGGAGGTAAATGTCACCCTTTATTTTTCCTGGATGCTCTGCTGTTGCTAAGCATGAGGTCATCGCACCACTCCAAAAGCTTTATGATATCATAGTTAGAGTCGAAAGCGGAGGTTCTACCAATCTGCACTAAATCTGGCCTGGTTCTTGGCACCTTTGTGCAATAAATATTCTGTAATATTTCTATCTGGGTGTGTACATGAGCCTGTTGAGATTGAAATGTATCTGTATTCAAATCAGGAGGCTGGAAATTAAACAGAAAAAAAAGAAAACATGAGCTAGTACAGTACCAGGAACTGCCATAAACATCTCTATTCAGCAATGCAATGATATTGGTGCAGATGCAACTGATGTAATTTGACAGACTCATGGTAGAATAAATACAACAGGAGTTTTTTGTGTGCTTTGCCTCTCAGAGATGCATGTGCTTCTGCTAGAGGAACGCTTACATTCAGCTTTGTTTGTCTGAAAAGAAGAGCGCTCGCGAGACAGAGAGGCAGACAGACACGCCGAAAGCCCACCCTGCGTCCCACCGTCTCCACAGCGCTGGAGAGAAAGGAAGACAAAGACTTGTATGAGAGCGGCAGCAGTCTAGAGGCTCTCCAGCGTGTCTGGAAAAACCGGCTTACAAGCACACACTACTACACCACATGTAAGATAGGACAACATGCATGCAAACCGTCCACTGTACAGAGCAGTTTAATGTCACAGGTGTCTTTAAGCTGTAAGCCAAATAAATCTGTCTAAAATCTGATCCGGATTTTTCTTTGTGTTTAAATGCACACCTGAATGCAAAACATCCTATTGAGGTTTAAAATATTATCTGATTTGGCATGTGGTTCTCAACGGGTGGGTTGCAAACAGAAAATATTGAGGGCAAAAATCCTTAGTGTTAATAATAAAATGTGGTTAACACTATTATCATAAATTGTCATGAAAGCAAAGTAAACAGTTGTGTCAGCTTTTAAAAGAGGAGGCAAAAATGTTGCCAAAATATATGCCAGGTCTCTTTTTAACCTGTCTTTAAATAAATCTGAATAAAGCAGGGACACATTTGCACTGGTCAGAATATTATATACAAGGTGTAATCTGTGTTCTGCTAAACTCAATATTATTTTACTGTCATTCACATACTATTATAGATTTCATTATTTTATAATATAGACTCATAATAATTATATATTTTTTAATGTTGCCTGTCAACCAAGTGGAATGCGTTTGCTTTTTCTTTTGTAATATTTAAATTATTTCAGTTTAAGTTTAAGATACACAAATGTTGAGTGTTTAAGTTTTAGTCGGCCCTGTCTGTGTCTCTCTTGCTCTGTTTGCACAAGTGAAAGTGAAAAGAAACGGCGGGAACGCGGGCGTTGGGGGTGGGCACGTGGGGGCAGGGGACGGGGTCCGATGCGACAGAAGAGAAGAGAAGAGGGACAGCGCGTAAAAAAGAAAGGAGACTGTGCGATGACATCATCCCTCATTTGCATAAATCTCTGCCTGAGAGCTGATTGGTCACGGGTGGGAGAAGCCGAAGCCGCTCGCGCTTTTCATCCTTTTCAGTGCTCACTCTCGCTCGTCCGTGTGTGTGTGTGCGCGCGTGCGTGCGCGGATCGCCGAGCGCCGTTTCATTCTCTGCTGCCAGGAGACACGCATCTCTTTACTCGCCGGTAGACGGTCAGTCTGCTCTAAAACATTCCCCGTCAGAGCTCCAGTCTACCTGCTTTCATCTCAACAAACGTTGCCGGTTTTTCTCGATCCACAGTGCTTACCGGCAAAAACCGGGAGGAGACGCGAGAACCGACTGGGCGTTGCTGGAGGAAAAGCGCTATAGATTTGGTAAGATTATCTGCGTGTCAATCCTAAAATAGTCAACGATACATTTAAAAGCGTTTTTCACTGTCACAACTAACTAAACTAAAACATTAAGAGTCAGTTTAAGAAATGTTTTTCATTCAACAGCGTGATTCACGACTGCATGCATTGATATGTAAATGATTAAGTTCTCGTTCACACCGGTCATTATAATAGAAGTACAAATGAGATCATCAGATGGAAATGCCCCTGAAGCGATCAGGTTTCACACCGGTTTGATTTATACGCGTTAATCTAGCACACGCAACCGGTTTAGTTAGTTTGGCGTTTTCACTGCTTGTTAACCGGCACTTTGTCTCCTTTTAATCCGTGTTGCCTTGTTCATCCTTTGAGTCCGTTTCAATGGTGGATGTTTGGGCGGTGACTGCAAACCCACTCGTAACGGAGACCGATTTTAAACACGGGCAGTCGTTCAATGCGCTGACATATGAAAGAGAAGGAATGGGAATACCGGTTTTCCTCATGTTGTGTTTTGTGTGTGTTTCCCAGCAGTGAAACTTCCCGCTAGCGCGTTCACTCGAGTCTTTTGTTCTGCGCCTCCTCCACACGCCCGGACACCCCACATTCAACACACTCACCCGCCCGGGCCCGTCATATACACACACCCACTCGGGCCATTCAGGACTGACCCGGGCTATTGTTCGCTAGGCGTATATTGTACTGGATTGGAAAATTAACCAATGATAAATAGCTAAATCAAATACAGTCCCCTACTCATTCTATATCTATATAAAAACTATTTAAATATACAATTGTCTGTCGTGTGTGTGTGTGTGTGTGTGTTAACCACATTAGATGTGTATCAGACCTTATAATGATACCGCAGGAATTAATTAAACGACCCAACCTGCCAGAATATACGCCCTTTGGTGCAGTTCATCTGTCCATATCTGGGAGAAACAGACCAGCAGTTCGATATCATTCAGTGGTCTACTGTGAATTATTGATGTTTCTCCACACATAAAAAAAAAAAAAAAGAGTGACAAGGGCAATTAATCTGACCGGATTTTTAGTAATGTACTTAGAGAGGATCCCGGGTGAACTCTATTCAAAGGGCCTATGGGGTCATATTGATAAGTTTTAATTTTGTAGGTAGTTTCTTCTGGTGGTTTAGGGACAATGGAAATCAACAGGGTGGTTTCTTGGCTCTGCTCCCTGCATGTGCGACTGGAGTCAAACCGATGCGTTTCGCAGCAGGTGCGGCTTGGTTTAGCTTCTGCTAAATCTTGGCTTTGGAAGTCAGTTCATCCTATTGTCTTGCTCCATAGTTCCCTTTTCTCTTCTGGCCAAACAAAAGGTTTAAGACGGATGCCTCAACCCCCTGCAGCCACCATCTCACCGCTCCACAGAGGCTTCATCAGATCTGTCTCTTCTGCTTTTGTTTGGGATATTATGTATTATTATGGGAATAATTAAATATTCGTTATATATATATATATATATAGAGAGAGAGAGAGAGGGAGAGAGAGTAATACAGACTGTTTTAAGCTGTTGGTGTATATAAATTGTGAATATGCGAGTCATGCTAAACAAAGCAAACAAATCTCTCTAATTAAATCAGATCCATTTTTGACTTTCATTGTTCTGTCATATCTTGAGACAATGCTGTGGCTGTCTAACTCCAGCCCACAGGGATGAGGCTCTTGAAGGAAGGCATTGCCAGCAATTACAAATGTGTCATGGCATGATGGGTAGTGACTGTATGAGGAATGGGGGTGGGACTCGCTAGAGAAGAAATTACAGCAAATGACATCAGAAAGGTCAGAGTCTTATTTATGATTATCTGAAGTGACATAAGTGAATGTGACTTTGCATTATTTGCCCTACTAACATTTGCATGCTCACTGAAATAATGGTTCTCTATTGGCATCAATGGTTCTGTGATAAACCTTTGTCATCCATGGCACCTTTTCATTGGACAAAAAGTTATTTATAGTGAAAAAAGTTGCTTTAGATTCTTGACACTTCTTCTGTTGCATCGCTAAAAACAACATTTTGAACCTTCACTTTTAAAAGTGCAGTGAACACTTTGTTGTTGTCCCAAGATGAATTACAGTGGTTTCCTTGTGTCATCTGTCATTTTCTGATAAGTCTCTCATATTGAAGCGCTCCCTCGTCCAGTAAAGATAGCTCCCTAGAGGCTGAGCAGTTGTCGCAGTGGACAGTTGGCTCTGTCAGGATGGGATATTGTGTTGCAGTTGTGGTCATTTGAAGGGATTGTTGCGTTCCGAGTTCTTTTTTTGGAGTGTGTTTTGTGGTTACACTTCTGCTTTCTGTAAACACGACTGCTGTGCAGTTGTAGCACTCTTGCTATGTTAATTTCAGTTTGGAACAACATTTGCATTCTGGTTGAGTATCCTTTGTTCCAGTATTGGCAGATGTCACTCAGTGAATGGTGTCTGTGAGGGGATCACAGATTGCATTTGGGTTCTGCGGTTTACAGATGGATTGGATGGATATTGATCTGCTGTTTTATTAAGGTTAAAGTGCACATGCTGTAAAAATCCCTCTAGTGTCTCAATTCCATATTAAAAGAATCTGTCCTGAAAAATTTGGTGTCTTGATGCAGTTAACAACTTTAACCTTCATATTTTCTCTAAGCATCAACTTCAAGGTGTTCATAAAATCTGCAGTTTGTCAGCAATTTTTGAGGCATCCAAACTCCCAATGGAAGTAAAAATAAATCCAATTTTCTGATGAAAAACACTGTGCGTACTGTGTAGCTATGCAGTTGCTGTGTGGTTTTGAATGTGGTGTTATATGCTTGCTAGAATGTTTTGATGGTTGCTTATTGGCCATCCAAAGTCATTGTATCATTCTGGCCATTTTGGACCTGGCCCAGATCCTTTCCTTCAAAGTAAGTCAATGGGTCTTTAAAATAAATAATAGAGTGTAGACAAAAATAGCACAGTAATCTCACTTGTTTCAAATTTCAGAAGGGATCTCAATGTCTCAAACTCAGATTCGCTCATTTATTCATTTGCCAGGAACTTAAATATTTCTCATATTTCATATATATAACTTCAATATAACTTCTGTCCATATTTTTGCCTCTATAATTCTTACAGTATTTCAGAAATAATGAATTTCTATTTAAACATTTTAGAAAGAAATTTGAGACATGAAATAGTCTGGAAGTCCAACCTCTGAGAAATATAAATGCACTCTGGGAAATTATTATTTAGTAGACTCTTCATCTTAAGCAGCTTACAGTAATTCAACACAGTGACAGTCTGTTTTGAGCACCTGGGGGTTGAATACGTTCACTCAAAGCCACAGCAGTAGAAGGGAAATCACTTCTGCAGGAGTGCAAACCAACCTTTAGATTACCAGTCTAGATTAGGGCTGCACGATTATAACCCAAATCTAAATGGTTGATTATTCCCTTGAAATTGTAATTGCGATTATTAATGACGATTATCCCAATTTACATTGAATGATGTTTACACCATCGTTTGATGCAACTGCATGCCGGATATTTATATAAAAATAAACGAGATAAAAAAAAACTCTTAACTGAAAAACTTTTAGTGCTTTTCAATAGTTTTGTTAGGATTGGTTTCTTCTTTAAAATATATATAAAAAAGTAAAAATATGAATGGTATTATAATTATATAAATCTAAATCTAATATAAAAATATAAATCTTATGCACACATAATAACATAAGTGGACTTTAAATGATTACATAACTGTGGCATCCATAAATGTTATTGCAATTAGAAATTCGATTAATTGTGAAGCCTCAACCATAGCCATCTAATATCAATGTTTGGTTGTATATTAGTTAGGGGTGTAACGGTTCACAAAATTCACGGTTCGGTTCGATACGATACACTGATGTCACGGTTCGGTTCGGTTCGGTTCGATACGTTTTAGATACAGCAAAATGTAAAAACATCTCAACTTTTCAGAATGCCGCAAGCGCACCGCGGGTCATGTGACAAGAACCAACCAATCAGCTTCATCCTTTCCCGTAACAACGTTGAGAGCTCAGCCAAGATGAAGGAACAGCTGATCATAGTTGTATATGGATTGCAATTTTGAAATAAATTCAGTAGCAGAGCTACTGCAAGCGATTTTTAGAGCTGCAAATCCATTTATCCTTCGCTGAAATTTCCGCGTCTCATGGAGAGAGCACGTCATTGTTGCTTAGCAAAGACAGACGCCTCATGAGCGCTTCTGCCCAAGCGCTTTGGAAAGGAGGAGAAAGACGCGCTTAGCGTTTTCCATGCGTTTTTAGGCACGATATGTGAACGGCCCCTAAGGCGCTCGCTCACTCAGCACGCGCTGAAGGCTCGTTGCAAAATGTCTAATGCATTTAACAGACCAGAAATATAAGATCCTAAAATAACCAACAGGTCTGGTGTTTGGGTTGGATTCCCTGTAAGCTATAGTGTCTAAATGCTGCAGGGATAGTTTGCTGCGTGCATGTTTCTCCTTTTTTTTCGTCTTTTCCCAGATAGTACTGACGCATATATCCCAGATATTCCCGCTGGTTTTTTTTTTTTTTCTTTTGTAATCCCGCTGGTGTACCCTGTCATGTTGCAGATGCGACATACCGTTGTTTATTTATCCACCACTCTCTTGCCATCACCATTATAGCTTAAAGGGAATCCAAAGTGCACCCAAACACCAGACCTGTTGGTTATTGGAGGATCTTCTCATTTCTAGTCTGTTAAACGCATTGGCTATTTTGCAACGAGCCTTCAGCGTGTACTGAGTGAGCGAGCGCCTGCTGAGTAGCCTAACATAAACATATAAGATGGTGTTTTTTTCTTCTTCGGGAGTGTCAGGGGCGTTGCCTGTTACGTTGTTTGGGTTATTGGGCTACCTTGTTGAACGCATATCATTATATTTCTTTCTCTCTCTTTTTTTTTTTTTTTCAAATATAATTAATTACTCCAACGAACCGTTCGGTATACATAATGCGTACCGCGTACCGAACCGAAAGCGTCGTACCGAACGGTTCAATACGAATACGCGTATCGTTACACCCCTAATATTAGTTAAACAGCCTTATGTAGATCCGCGCTTCGCCAACAGGCAGGTTATGACATTTTCTGTTGAGTCAGAACAGAGGCTCAGAGTCCATTTAGAAGGTGATGGTCAGCTGTGAGCAGAAGGATAATCCTCTTATAGGTACAGTCAATTCCTGTGCAGTCTGTGTGTGTGTGTGTGTGTGTGTGTGTCACTTCCTCATGTTCATGAAGGGCAGGTTTATTGTCTGCTGCAGATGACATTTATGTCCATGCTGTCACAAGCAAACACAGACTATCAGATGTCACTGACTGAACCCCACCAGCTGGTTTTTATCAACTCCTATGTAACTTTTTTATTTATTTTTTCTTGCTTTTTGGGGCTCCCAGTAGATAGTAGAATCAAGTAGCTCCTTGAATTACAAATTAGTTAAAAAGGCCCCTTTACACCCAAAACCTACCAATTTCAGTGTGCCCACATGCTTTGCTAATGCACTGCTCAACTCTCCCGTCTGTGCGGTGACCCCTGCACTTTCTCTCAATGATCAATATCCGTCTTCTCTCATCTGGTCTCACCATTTCTCCTCTTACTCTCCTGGCCAGGTGGCATAGCATGCTGGCTGGTGCCCGTATCTAGCCCATGTCCTGTGTGCGTTCTGTTCTGTGGGTGTCCGTCGGAGGATTGCGCAGGATTAGCATCATGCTTTGTCCTGAGTTAACGAGCTCTGTCATGTGTTAATCTCCTCGTCCCCAGGGGACCGTGTTGGTCTGCCGCTGGTTGTGATGTTTCCTGCTGCTGGTATCAGCTCCTTCAGTCATGTAACCCTACTCTGACACTGCTTAACTGCATTTAAGTAAATTATGGTGCTGTTTTAGGGGCCGTTTACACTGGATCTGCTATTGTGTTCACAAACCTCTATTCCCACTTCTGCTCCTGGAGATCTATCTTTCTTCACAGTTCAGATCAAGCTCTGATCAAACACACCTGAACCAGCTTATAAAGATCTTCAGAAGAACTTAATAGTAACAGACAGGTGTGCTGGACCAGACCTAGTCATTCATTACAGACAAAAAAACTGCAGAAAGGCGAATGTTTTACAAGAGAGTGTATAATTGTTTTGAGAAAATGCAAAGTGATTGGAGGAAAGATGAAGTATTATGAGCAAACAGAAAATTTCCTGGGGAAAGGAAAAGGTTTTTGGAGCAAATGTGAAATTTTATTGAGAGAAGACAAATATTTTGCAAGATAGTGCAAAGTTTCTTGGGGCAAGGCAACATTTTTGTGAGTGAACAAAGTTTCTTGGGGGAAGGTGAAAATTTTGGAAGACAGTGAAAAAGTTTTGAGAGGGAATGCAAAGGTACTTGCGGAAAGGCAAAAATTTTGTGAGCCAACTTCAAAGTTTTATTGGGAGGGCAAATGTTTTGCAAAAGAGGGCAAAGTTTCTTAGGAGAAAGCAAAAACATTGCAAGAGAGCTCAATGTTTTTTGGGGGGAAGGCAACATTTTTGTGAGTGAACACAAATTTTCATTGGGGAAGGCAAACTTTTCGCATGAAAGTGCAATAGCTTTTTCAGTCACTATAAGGCAGAACACAAGTACGCATCCAGTGCAAATGGTCTCTAAGCGTTCTTGTGTAGATCACTTATCTTTTGCATCCCAGAGAGCTGTCGAGTGTCTCACTCCCTGGAGTAGCATATGTTTCAGAAAACTTATGTGAATCTTCCTTACAGTACAAGGATTACCTCCTTGTCACCTCTGGATGCTGTCCAGGCATCTGCCACACATGCTGTTGGTGCTTCAGGCAGAAAACAATTCTTCTATCACAGCTAGTTTTGTCTCAGTTCACCACTGGTTTTGTTTCAATCATCCCCCTAAGGGTAATGGTCTCAGAATGGTTTCTTACAGTCTAACGTCACTACCTTTAATTACTCGTTCTGCATGTGTCCCTTACAAACACTTTGTTTTTGTGAGTTGGATAGAGCAGCTTCCAGACCTTTGGCCAAGGGTGTTTTGGGAATGTGCTGGCCATGATTGCAATCTCGACAGTGGGGGCACTAAAGTGGCTTTTGTCAGCTTGGACAGCAGCGGTCCTGTCATGTGCCTCCGTGTGTGTCTATCCTCTTTTCACTCCTCCGCAAGGGCTGCCACCCCAACAATCCCTTCTTTGGTGACTTGTTTCATGGAATGCTCCTCGGGCCGTCCGACTTCATCTCGGCGTGTGTGTGCTGTATAATGGGCCGTTCAGAGGGTCATGTGATCGGTATAGGGGACCAGTATGAACACACAGATGTGTTTAAGACTCCGTCCGCTGTTGAAATGCATTTGACATTCACCACTTATATGCCCTGCAAATCAATGTATAGTTGTATTCGGTTCCTCACTGATGTGGTTTTTAATGGATTCTGTTAGCTTATGGACCTGAGGTAAAGTTTATTATATCTTTATTCTTAGGGTTCAGAATCAGGTGCTTGAATTTAAATTTGATTGCCTGTTTCTCTCTCAAACTTGTTGACCTTTTACTCTTCAGAGCAACACAGTAGTGTGTTTCTTCCTCAACCAGCAAACTGGGAATCCCGGTGGCCCTTTGTGGTGCTGGTCATCTCTCAATAGATCCAGTGTTCCCTTGTTTTAGAGCGAGAGATGGGGGTGGAGGGAAACTTCTGCAACCTCCGGAGGGTACAAACAAAAGGGGGGTTTGGAAGGGTGTATAAAGATGCTGCACTCAAGATATTTAGGTCAGAATGTAAGATTTATGTATTTGAAGCACATTTAAAATTTCATTTCATTACAGAATAAAAAATAAAAAAATGAGTTAAAATTATGCATATGTCAGACATATTTAATATTTTTTTGATTGTGCATTATCTCTGAGGAGGCACAATGGGGTATTGGCAAGACAGACATAATATGTGAGAGCCTAAACTGTGACAAATTACCGCTGATTAGTCAGTGCTCTGACCAAACGCCAAATCAGAGGCCAACAACAGCTTCCCTAGTGTATGCAAACGGCCTGGGATGAGCCATGAGATTCATGCAGCATCTCTGTGGTGTGCAAATTTGCATTTCCTCCAGGCACAGTCTCTCCATTGATCGCACTTTGTAGGGAAAAAGCTATTTCTTATTGTGAGCCATTGAGATTGTGCAGTTTGTTTTCTTGTTCTCCATTCATTAGACATGTCAGTTTTGCCTCAACTGGATAAAGCTAAGATGGCATTAGCCTGTTAGCCCCTGCTGTGCCACTGTGGTTAGAAGCATGCTTTGCACACGGGGGACTTTTTAAGGCAAAATGCAGCACTTAGATATGCATTTATGCATGCACAAGGCCGTGTTGAGCTTGCACTTCGGATAAGGGGGCCAAAGTGCATTTTACTGCTACAATGACCCAAATAACACAGGGGTGATCTGGGGTTCTGTGACGGGACAATTTAAAGACTGATGCAATGCGCTGGAGACTTGCCAAAATACTGCTTCTAGAAGGTGTGCAGCATGTCTGCAGTGTTTGTTTACATCATATGTGGGTCTTTGGAGGATGAGCGCTTCGCAGAGTCATCCCTTCAGGACATGAGGCTCCTGCACTGGGATTGGTTACAATAATTGGATGAGGCATTATCATTCTGTCCCAGAGAGTGACGGAGTGCCATTAAGAGGGTTTGTAAGTATGATGGGTCTTATGTTTGTAAGGTCTACACCTACCTTTTGTGGTTTCTTGTGCTCACTAAGGCTATATAAACGTGTGTGTTTACGTACGCATGTATGTGTATGTGTGTGTGTGTGTGTATATATATATATATATATATATATATATATATATATATATATATATATAAGTAGTAGTTTTATTTCAGACATTTTTGGCATTTCTGCTGTAATGACAAAACTGGTGGGTTTCAAACACAAACATGGAAATATTGACATGTTATATTAGATGACCTCAATTAGGCACAATTGTGATCCAGAGGTTGCAGGAACTGTCTGTTTTTCAATAAAAACAAGCGTTACAGAGGGATAATAAAAGAAACATGATTTAAGTGAAAATAAAATAAGGTTGTTTTGCCCCGTCCACTTGCCTCAAACTTTTATTTAATTTTCATATTCTTTGTTTCATACTTGCCTGTTGACATCAGAAGTCAGCAGAGGTCAGATCTCCCCTCCAGAATAAGATTTACAGCATAGGCTTCTGACCCCCTGGGGTCACTGTTGTTTACATACAGAGGAAGCAGTCCATAACCCTCAGTTGTATCATTAAGGTCATAATGCCGTGTGACGGTGTGTGTGTTTCCTTCTCGGAACAAGGCTGTTCTACCCTTATAATCTCATCAGCTGTCTGTCTCCTGACATTCTCACAGGCCGATTCTCATCTATCATTCTAAACAGGATCAATCGCAGAAGAAAAAAAAAAAGAGTCAGGAGGGGTAAAGCGGATTCTACAAAGCCTGTATTTCTAGAGGAGTTGTCTTCCATAAGGGAAAATAGCCCTCGAGGTCTCTGAAGTGGAAGTGATGTTGCATGAGGTTGTGTTTGCCTAAAGGACTAAAATCTTTGGTAGTCTTCATCACTAACTTCAATCTGACCATATAATTAAATCTTATGACTGCATAATATAAAACTTAACAGGTAGTGTTTCCCAGATTGTGGCTCAGATTCTTCCTTCTCTAAGAGCGTACTCACATTGGGCTTGTTTGTTTCAGACATTGGCACATTTTCTCCCTTAGTTTTGATTCATTTAGGCACATAAAAACATGAAAACTGTACTTGAATCCTCACCAATATAATCAGCCACTATTACCTGAATATGGTGTCTCAGCCTGACTGAAAATGACTGGTTAAGTTGTGGTGAGAAAGCAATCTCACCCAAAAGACTGATGGCCTAAGCTGTATCATAATTTATAATAGGGATGGGTTATATAAAAACAATTACAATTAAACAAATAGTAACAATTGAAGTCTCTGTTTCAGAATGGAGCAAATGATCTGCAGGTCTGATAAAAACCTAAATGTCTAGAGTTCCCCCATTTGGCACAAATTCTATTGTTCATTCACCATGGTAACAGTTATTTGCAAGTCAATGTGGTCATTGTTAATGTTTTCAATTGCACAATTCCTATCACTAACCAATAACCATAGATTGATCTCTAAGACAATATATCTTCTCATATCTGGCAGCATATCTGGAATGGGTTCTTTCCCCTGGGCCTTCTCTCTCTTTACCATCACTCTCTCTGTCCCCCTCCCCCAGTTTCTCTAATTTAAGATGCTCAGCTGCCTGGACCATCTGTGTTAGGGTTTTGCAATGGGCAGAATAAGTCATAGGGCTGGAGGAATTAATGTCGACCTCAGAAAGAATCAGGGAGATTCTGCAGCTCTGGATTATAATGTGGACGATGTGTCCTGTGACCCTGACGTCCACTTTATGAGTGAGCATTTTCAGTGTTTGTTGACATAGTCCATTGTTTTGTTTTTTCTCATGCTTTCTTGAGCCAAGCCACTTCCTCTCCTTGGCCTCTTCCACTGTATGAACTTTGCTTAAATCATGCAAACAACATCTGCTTCAGTAAAGCATTGTGGGTAATGCATCTGGCATGGCTTCTTTGCTAGTAGTTAGCAATTAGAAATTCCCCCAAAGGGTTTTGAAAACCCCGAGAATTTTTTACATAGTACCAAAATAATCTTATGATAGATGTCTTTTCAAGTGTAAAACTGCATTTGAATCTGTAAAGCTGTATTAATGACAGCTGTAATCTTATACCAACCATCATTCCTAATAGCTGGCAACTACTTCTTATGTGGCTTTAATTCATTTTGGTTACAGTTTAAACGGATCTGAGCTCTGAATCAGCTGTTGTTTTCCCTCTGCACAGCACGCTCTTGACTTCATTCCTAATCTCGTTCTTTAACATTCTTTGAGCATTTGCAGTTTAACCAGACCTGATTCTTTATCTGATCGTTCTCTTAGGTCTGCAGACTTCTCTCTTGTTCATACTTGTTGTCTGAAGTCTCGGCTCAAACTACAACTCTTATTGCTCTTGTTTTCAGGTAAACCACAGCCATCTGATAGCTGTAGACTTCAACTAGTGGACTGAGTCCTAGGTTCCTGATTTCTCTTTTGTTGAGACGGACCTCCAGGACTAGGACAAGATGAAACCAGATGGTGTTGACACAGCAACAATGGAAGCATTAAACACAGGTCCTGCGGTCGAAGTGGTGCCAGGGGGCGAAGCTCAGGACCAGACTTTGCCTGCAGCGCAAACAGAAGGTGAACCACAGCAAAAAGAAGCAACCAACAAGTCTGGGGATCCCAAAGCCAAGACAAAGGCTCCTGCCAAAACAAAGACACCCACCTCTGGAACCAAGACATCTACAACAGGCTCCCGTCCCACCACTGGCCAAAGCCATCTGATAAATGGGGCACAGAAGTCACAAGCTAATGGCGTCCCCAAAAAGACCACCACAGCAGGCCTGGAGAAGAAAACCTCAACCACTGCTGCCACTAAAAAACCAGTCAGCTCTACTTCTGCATCCACAACCAAGACCCTAAGCAAGGTGACTGAGAAAAAGCCTGTGGGGACGGCAAGACCTGCCAGTGCTCCAGCCAGTGGTGTGAAGACGACAGGGGCAGCACAGCCCATAAAGAAAGCCCCTGCTGCACCAGCTAATGGTCTGAAGTCTAAACCAAAAACTACAGGTAAGTCAAAAGTATCATCTGAGCTTATTGATTACAGCAGTGGTTCCCAGCCAGATTCAGTAAGTGTCCCCCAGCATTAGTTCAGTGTAGGCCAGGGTCTCCAACTCCTTTAGACTTCAAACCCTTTTCCAGCACGCTTGTATTTTTAATGTGTGTTCGATTGGGGGTGGAGCTGAACTCTGCAGGATAGTAGCTCTCCAGCAGAAGGGTTGGAGACCCCTGATATAGGCTATATTTAAGTTGCATTTTCAGTAGAGAATGTCTAATGTAGCATATTATAAAAATTTCAAATAAACTGTCTGTACTTGTCCTCTTGTTTTAATTCTCTTAAAAACCCTTCACATCATCCTTCACTCCAGCTCCAGCTCCAGCTGCAAGACCCGCTACTGCATCCACCACTAAGACCAGCATCACTGGCTCTCCTGTCGCCAAAACAACCAGGTGAGCATCTCATAGGGTGGGAATGTCACAAACAGAAGCTCATAGACTGGGTAAATTAAGGAGAATTCTGCAATGTGGGCCATTTCAGTAGCTCATTCTTTTCCAATGTCCTTAATGCATTGCTTATGCAGCCTCACGTTGCAGTCCATACTCCTCATTCGCTAAATACTTAAAGCATTAGGCATGAATTCTAAGTCTGAAAGGGAAAGCATTTCATTTGCTGGAAAATGAACTGGCACAGTCCTAAAATTCCTGATTATAAAAGAAATGTGAAGAGGAAGTTTACACTTTCCCCTGTGAGTTTAAGACTCTCAAAGGAGCTGATTTGAGTTGCCTGCAATCAGCCATGAACAGTGAAGGAGTTTTTTGTTGCTTGTTTATGGAGGCGATGAGGGACATTATGAGGCCTGCAAAGGAGCTCAGACTCATGATGTTATGTGAGGGTAGGGGAACATTTTTTGTGTTCATTTATAATATTTAGTCCCACTACCATACATTTTTGCTTATCTCTTGAGATTTTGACTGACATTGATTACCTTCTTTCCTTTAGCTTCTCTTAAAAATACAGTATGTTTCTTCCAGTACAGACATGTGTTTGTATTTTGCTAGTTATTTTGACCCACTTGGTATCTTCGATCTGACAAATATTAAATGCTACTTTGTGTACAGTTGAGCAGCATAACAAAACAGTTGTCTTAATTATCAATATCTTAATATTAAATTAACATTTGTTTCACAGTCCAGTAATATATAACTCAGTTTTGGGTGTGGCGTATTTTTTCTTCACATTTGTGTGCATGTGAAGAGTGTAGTGTGCATATAAGCATCCAACCATGTGTGTGTCCTGTCTAGAGCAGTAGAAGTTGTACTGAAGGGAATTCTGCATCTGTTTAACCTACTGGATTTTGAATGAATAAAACATACATGTAGCATTAATGGTGCATGTTTGCCACCTCAAATTTAATTTAAATCTATTGAAGTCGCTACTTGTGGCACCAAATGGAATGGCAAAAATGATATTATATATGTGTGTGAGTCCTACTTTGGATACTAGCTTCATTAGAGTAGTGCGGACATGACAGAACTGGCCAAAAAACATGAATCATTTTGATTAATTGAATTCTTAGGGAAACCTTAATGAATGAGCTTTTCCCTGACAATGATTATGTCATACTGATGTAAGAATTATGGGATGGTCGGGAAAGGGCACATCCAGCAGCCACCGCTAAACCATTATTTCTCATAAATGAGTTGCTCTCTTTCTGTATCTCTTTGTCCCACTTTCTCTCGTTCATTAGGTCATGGTAGAGTTCAGTCCTCCAGAGAGAGGTTTTATTGCAGACGTTGCATCTAATCTCCAAATGGTGCTTGCGTGTTTCCCAACAGCCAACTCGATGGATGCTTTATAACACTTCAGTGATTCTGATTTTGCTGCAACGCTTCATGAGTTTTTCGCTTGTCAGATTTCTGCATTTTTATTTTTATAGGCTCAAGTTTAACATGGCTGTACTTCAGACTAGGGTTGTGATGGTGAGGTCAATTGACGTGTGACAACACTGGTAATACCAGTATTGCCATGGGGGAATCCCCTTTTTTCCTTGCTTCCCTTAGCTTTTAAAAAGCTTAAAAGCGTGTGTGCACTTTTTTTCTATGACTTTATTTCATGGGAGGTTTTTCAAGTAGAATCTCCAATAAAATGGCATTGTCCATTTAAATTTGTTTATAATATATAAATCCTTTCTGGATATTTATTTTTGATATTTTTCACAGTACAATATAAAAGACACAAAATGGGTGCAGGTCTATGTATTGTCCAATTAGTCAAGAGTTTTTGTATACAGGCATCTTTGATTTGACTGATTTGACACTGCCAGCCAAAAAAATCACTGCACATTAAACATTTTTGATCTCTGCTGTTGAGGTAAAGTAAATCAAATATTATTCAGATGAATGACTGTTGGGCTATATGAAGCTAACACAGCAAATTTCCACACAGGTGAGTGCCAGCAGGTACATGCAGTTTCATCAAATGCTCCTAAATCACAGCTTTACCAATGCATTAGGATTCATCCTGAAGGGACATGAACCTCGTTATTGAGGTTAAAGAGTCCCTTCAGGCCAGAGTGCTTTATTAATATCTCATCAGTCACTGGCTCAGGAGGAGGTCTTCTTCCTCACTGTTGCTGTGGCTTCAGGGGAAATTTTGCCAATCATAAATGTAATGGCAAGTTAAAATGTGTTTATTAGACAATCAGGCAACAGGCTTCTCCATTGCTCACAAAACATTAAAGAGCTATATAAAAAATGTTTGAATGGCATGCCGTTAGCTTGAAGCACTTAAAGCAAATGCACATGTATAAATGTGTTTGGATTGTTTTTAAGCTACAGTGCATTTTAGGGTTTTAATGTGCATTATATTTGCCCCGACCCTGGCAGAGCTCTAACAGAAAAATGCTTGGCTTATTGAACTATGGCTTTTGGTTGATGGTTTGTTTGTTTTTTCTATTAGAGGAATAGTTCACTCAAAAAATGAATCACTTTGACCATATCACTTTCTTTATTCTGCAAAACATTCAGATTTGTCATTGGCATGACAAAGGTGGTTACATTTTTTAAAAGACCTATAATTTACCACCATTGTTCTACTAATGTACCATAAAAAATAATATTAATGTAGCAAATAATATAGTGCACAAGTTCTATAACTCCTGGCCTTTTTGGATTTTCATGGCATTATACACCTTCACTGAATGCTAAAGATGCTCTCTCCGGCGCTCTCTTTAACTCGCTCCCTGCCTCCTGTGTAGCAGGAGAATGATGTTTGTGCTAATCTCTCTGTGCTCGCTTCCTATACTGAGTCATCCTGTCACGATATATTATTTCTGTTGGTTCTTTGTTTGAGATTAAGATGAAAATAGAACCTCATTCGCTCTCTCTTTCTCTATCGCTATCATTCTCTTCTCATCATCTAATAGCATGCTTTCCTTATTTAAAGTTTAATTATAATGCAAATCTGAATACTAGAAACAATAAAAATGTAGATTTTTTTCCAATAATCTGTCAATTCATTACTTTGCTTCTTCCTAGTGCTGATTTTTTTTTTAACATTAAAATATGGTAAAATCATGTCATTAAACATGGCAAAAGATTATGTGGTGACGCGGAAAAAGCATAAAGAACCCGGGTAAACATTTTGTGGCTATAGCTCATCCTATTTTACGATAATAATTTATATTTTATATTGCTGACAATATAATATGGAATATATATTATGTATATTGGACAACTTTTAATGTTACATTTGGATATGTGGTTAAAAAAAGAACTGCAAAGGCTTCAGTCAGACAGCTTCTTTATGAACTATAAGCAAGTTTGATTATCAAGTTAGCTTAAAGACTAATGTTCTAATCCAAATTGTGTGCTTAAGTAGGTGTTTTTGTAAAGTGAAACTAGGTCGTGAAGCTACAACACACCACTGGATTTATTTGTGTAGTATTCTGTTGAGTTTATTTGTTTATAGACTTGGCCTCTTTGTTTCAGGACCTCCACTGCTGGATCTCTCTCTCTTTTGCGCAGTTGCTTGCTCTCTCACCTGATATATAGGACACCACAATTTTTGTAGATTTTCACCCCTGCCCATCTCGTGTGGACTTTGCCTAGACAAAATGTGGAGCTTATGGAGCATGTGTTTTAGCAAGATTCATGCGGTTTGCCTCAGTGGGATTTGCATGGTTATTTTTACTCAACACAATGAAAGATTTAAATGGTGCTCACTGTGTCTTCTACACTGATACGCACCCTGCCTCGTGCTCGTCAGCACTTTATTTAGAACAGGAGAGACACATGCGGTGGAGCGTGCACAGGAAATCAGAAGCTCCTGTCAAGCCAAGAGGATCTAGGTTATCTTACTCAGACTTTACCTGGACATATACTGCCGAGTCACTGCCGTGTGCTAAGCTGAGCTCATTCTAGACCAGAGTGGACCGATACTAGACCCCGTCAGGGTAGAACATGTATAACCACAGAGTCAGGCACCCCAGGATAGAACAGAGGAATTATGGGTATATAGCTGAGAGAGGGTGATTTCTTGAAAATAATGTTTTTGCTAGTTTTAACATAACTCCATGTTGTTTCTTGAGCTACCTGTCTGTGCTGTGACTAATCAAAGCTTTGACTCACAAGTCACTGCTTTAAATGGGATACATGACCTATCACCAAAAACTGAAAGGTCAAAAGAAGTGGAGAGTGCAGTTTTAACTCAGACACACTAGAACTTTTCTATCTGATCTTTTTTCCAGCTGCTTTTTAAATGCATGAGGTCCTTGTCCTAGCTGGACATGAAAGCTCAACGGAAGTCTCCTACCAGAGAGTTGTGCAAGCTAGGAGCAGCCAGACCTGAAAATGTTTTAACATCTCAACATACATGTTATTAGGATTTGACGCAGTCTTCCTCTGTATTGATTTTTCAATTGTTTGTCACATCTGCTATGTGCAGGTCTGTTGGCTCAGCTTCTGCTGCCCCTAAGTCTGGGACACCGACAACTGCCAGCAAGACATCTACAACCATATCCAGGCCAACTACTGGTACACCCAAGACACCATCTACCACTGCTAAACCCTCACCTGCTAAAACCACAGCTCCCCCTGCTGGCCGCACTCCCCCTCCTAAGACCACAACACCTATCAAGAAAGGTGGGTATCTCATGAAACACATGCGTACAGTTTATTTGTAACCATTTTAACACTAATATTGTGTTGTAGTATGTGAATACTGATATTTAAAATATGGTAAATATTTATATTTTTCTTTTTTAATTATATTTTATTTTCATAAAAGAAGCTGTGATACTGAGTTGGAATTATATGTTCTCTTTTTATTAGATGTCAGTAAGCAGCCATCTGCTCCAGCAGCCAAGAAGACCACTTCTTCTCCGCTTACCCGGCCAGCACCAACTAAGACCACCAAACCTGACACCCCTAAGTCAGCCTCCACTGCCAAGGCAGAATCAGCCTCCAAAAAACCCACCACCTCCAGTAAGGTGGCAGATGTTAAAACTAGTAAACCCAAGGAGAGCAAAGCAATGCCTTCCAAGGAGGTCAACGCAAGCCCCAAGACCACAGGCAGCAAGCCAAGCACTAAAACAAGCAGCCCAAAGAAGTCAGTTGGCAGTAGCACTCCAAAGCCATTGAAGGGTGGCCCAAAAGCCTCCCCTCCTGCAGACACAGCAGCCATGGAGGGTGAGAAAAAGGACATGGTACCCGCTATGGTTTCAGCCACTACTGCAGCTGGTGCTGTTGTTTCTATGATGACCTCTGAGGCAGCACCTGAAGACTTAGACACATCTTTTGTTCCTGTTGCCACTGAAGAGGCACCTGAGGACTTGTTTACCCAGGTCAATCCTGCTGCCTCTGAGGTGAAATTAGAAGACTCATTTACAACTCCAATTCCTGCTTCCTCTGAGGACTCTAAAGAGTATTCAAAAGAAATGGCCAAAGCTGTCATTGCCCCTAGCACTACGAAAGCACCTGAAGACAAAGTTACACCTGTCATGCTTCATGTCTCTGAGGGATCACCTGAAGACTCTGTTACACATTTCAATCCTGAAGAAACATCTGAAGACAGAACTGTGTCTGCCATTCCACCTACCTCTGTTGAGGTACGAGAGGAAACTGTTTCACCTGTCACTCCTTCTGAAGAAATACCTGAGGATGTAACTACATCTGTCATTGCTCCTACCTCTTATGAGGCACGAGAAGAAACGGTTTCACCTTCCATTCCTTCTGAAGAAACACCTGAGGATGTAACTACATCTGTCATTCCTCCTACCTCTTGTGAGGCACGAGAAGAAACTGCTTCACCTCCCATTCCTTCTGAAGAAACACCTGAGGATGTAACTACATCTGTTATGTTTCCTAACTCTTATGAGGCACGAGAAGAAACTGTTTCACCTGTCATTCCTTCTGAAGAAACACCT
Source organism: Carassius gibelio (assembly GCF_023724105.1). NCBI lineage: Eukaryota > Metazoa > Chordata > Actinopteri > Cypriniformes > Cyprinidae > Carassius > Carassius gibelio. Next base: position 29,937,672 of record NC_068373.1, read on the forward strand.
GAGGATGTAACTACATCTGTCATTCCTCCTACCTCTTATGAGGCACGAGAAGAAACGGTTTCACCTTCCATTCCTTCTGAAGAAATACCTGAGGATGTAACTACATCTGTCATTCCTCCTACCTCTTATGAGGCACGAGAAGAAACGGTTTCACCTTCCATTCCTTCAGAAGAAATACCTGAGGATGTAACTACATCTGTCATTCCTCCTACCTCTTATGAGGCACGAGAAGAAACGGTTTCACCTTCCATTCCTTCTGAAGAAATACCTGAGGATGTAACTACATCTGTCATTCCTCCTACCTCTTATGAGGCACGAGAAGAAACGGTTTCACCTTCCATTCCTTCTGAAGAAACACCTAAGGATGTAACTACATCTGTCATTCCTCCTACCTCTTGTGAGGCACGAGAAGAAACTGCTTCACCTCCCATTCCTTCTGAAGAAACACATGAGGATGTAACTACATCTGTTATGTTTCCTAACTCTTATGAGGCACGAGGAGAAACTGTTTCACCTGTCATTCCTTCTGAAGAAACACCTGAGGATGTAACTACATATGTCATTCCTCATACCTCTTATGAGGCACGAAAAGAAACTGCTTCACCTCCCATTCCTTCTGAAGAAACACCTGAGGATGTAACTACATCCATCATTCCCCCTACCTCTTATGAGGCACCTGTAGAAACAACTTCACCGGTCATTCCTCCAGCCTTTGAAGACGAACCCGAAGACACATTTACACCTGTTATTTCTCCTACTTCTGATGAGGTGGAGCTTGTCTATCCCCAGGATGTCCCGCAGAGCATGGACACTTATAAAGATGACAATGTAATGTGTCAGCTGGATGCTGAAGTAGACTTGGTCAGTCTGGAGGTGCCAGTGCCTGCTGTGTCTCCCCTGGGCACAACAGTACTGTCCCCACCATCCTCTCCCACTAGCTCACCATCCATGCCAGTTGAGCTCCCAAGTTCAGTTCCCTTCCGGAGCATGGAGGGTCCATCTGAGCCATGGGCACAGAGCTCTTCACTGTACTCCAGCTCTGTAACCATAGAGAACCAGGAGCAGGATATGGAAAGAGAGCCTAATGAAGAAAGTGAACAGGATGATGAAAAAGATCAGGATGATATACAGATGCCCTCTGCTGCAGAGAATGTGATAGAAGACTTTAATCTGATGGGCTCCACTAGTGGGGATCACATCAGAAATGCAGCTCCTGTCTCCCCCTTGAAAGAACAAGAAGAGGCAGTGGAGAAAGCTGAAGAAGAAATTAATGAAGACAATGATGAGGAGGAGGAGGAGGAGGAGGAAGAGAAAGAGGAGGAGGAGGAGAAAGAGGAGGAAGTAGAAGCATTAAAAGAGATTGGCATAAAGGAATCTGTGCCCCAAACAGAGAAAGAAGTTTACTCTAAAAAGGGGGTGGCAGATTTTGCCAGCTCTGACTGGGGTACGATGCAATCAGATGAAATGTACAGCAGTAATAAACATGACTCAGAAGTGACATCTCCTTTTAATGCTGAAGACAGCTGCAGTGCTAAAGATACAGATGACTTCATCATAACTGAGGCAGATAGGGAACAGCCATTCACAGGGCCTCCTGGAATCCAGTCATTTGGTAGTGAAGATGAGGAAGAGGATGAGGAAGAAGAGCATTTGAAGGAAAACATGGATCTGGCATTAGAGCATGATGATGAACATCTCAAACAACAGAAAGACTTAGAGGAAGCAGATGAAGATGTGGAGATGGTACAAAGAGTCATGGCTGAGAGTGGACTTGGGGTTCATAGAGATGATGGTAATGAAGACGAAGATGATGATGATTACAGAGATGAGAGTGATCTAATTCTCAACAGTATGGGTCACACTGCTCAAGCAACATCTATGCCTTTGACAGCAGCATGGAGTAATTCCAATCAATTCTCTGATCCCTGGGCCCAGCCTTCTTTCCCCCTGTCAGAATCAAACCTGTCAGATTCGAGAGTTCAAGATCCAGACACACTAGCCAAATTCCCAGCCGACCTTGACACAATACCCACATTCTCATCTGAACCAGATACACCACCCAAATCCCCATCTGAGGCTTTTCTGGACACAAGTCCACCCCTGATTCAGACCTTTGAACCTCAACCTGACATCCAAGAGGAGACCTGTATCTCTGTCTTATTGGAGTCGGGTATCTTGGCTTCTCCTGCCACTGGAATGTTACAGTCCAGCACCCTCAGTGGAACAGTGGCTGCCCATAGCAGCAGTGAGACCAGCACACCTGAAGAGCTTGTAGATTATGACAGCAGCTCAGGTGTAGAATCCCGATCAGACAAGCAGCAGACGCCAGTCCCTGCCATGCATACAGACATGGAGCAGGACCTAGGTATTCACCTTGAGAGAGGTGATGGGGAAGAGGAAGAGGCAGAAACACTGCCAGCTGATGAAGTACTGGGTGATGCCGCAACAGCACCAGCCTCTGTACCATCATCACCATCAACCTCCTGTGATGAAGCCAGTGATACAGAGGGTGAGATGCAAATCAATGACCCCGAAGTTGCGGTTGATGACAATGCCAAAGTCCCCCACAACCTCACTGCCCTGGAGGAAGATGAGGAGGCTCCTGAACAGATTGGAGAGGAAGATGGTGATACTCCTCAGTCAGCCAACTCTGTGGCCTCCTATGGTTATGACTGCTCCGCATCCATCTCCAATGCCCACTCTATGGCTGAAAGCTGTGGAAAGAGTCCAGGCATATTTAGCCTGGAAAATGAAGAGCAGCTTCCAGAAGAGGCCAAGGATCCTTCTTTCATCAAGGAACTCACCCTGCCAGCAGCTACCGCCTACAGTGATGACTTCTTGGGCTGCCCAGTGGATTTATTGCCTATCAGCGAGCCCACAGAGAGGGATGCTGGGTTTAACGAGCACTACATGCTGTGCAGTAAGACAGACCCAGGTGCGATGGAGGAAATGGATCCTGAGTCCCCTATGCACCTATCACCCCAACACGGGGACGATTCTGACGGTCAGCCACCATACTACTCTGCTATATGTGATAAGACTGATAACTTTCTGGCAGGTAATGTATAAAGTCCCTCTTTTGGAATCTACCTTGTCTACCCCAAACTCCTCGCTTCCACCCTGTGTCCTTCATTTCTTCCAAATGTGGGATTAATAAGCAAAGAAATGAATAGAAACACGTAATAGAAGGTGGAAAGAAAAGAAGAGCCATCAGGTGAGGGATAATAGCTTTGTCTGAACTGCTCTCTTTTCTTCTATTACCACGGTGATGGTTATGATTGTATGGCTTAAATTTCTGTATGTACAGTAGCTATTCTCATTTTCTATTAGAATGTACTTTTTAAATAACACTGTGTTTCATGGAACCCCTGAACCTGCAATGTTAGACTAAGTTAAGTTGATGTCCTTTAATGAAAGGACAAAAATGCAAAAAAATAAACACACTTAGTGGACTCTAACTACCTTTGTATTTATCCTACTGTTTTTACCAATCAAATGTAATTTGTTTTATACTTTTTTCTTCTTTTTTTATTTGATTTGTTAAGATCCCTGTCTTACCTTAATGTTTGTACACACATCAGTTTTCCTGCACTGTAAAAGTAGCTTTACTGGCTTTTAAAATGTACTCCAGCTTTCTCTTTTAAAACTTGCTCCAGCACTAACTGTTTTAGCATTAAATACAGGTTAAATATTCTCCAGAATCTTTTCACTCTCACAGTGTTTGACATAGGGAGGTGAATGAGTGTTAGATGGCAAGTCATACTTAATTTTTGGTTGTCTTTTGTTAGTTTTGAGCTACTGCTGCCTATTTTGGTGAAGGATAACATTGATTCTCATTGGCACGTATCTTAAGTGTTTTAAAGTACTAGGCTCAGATTTATCTGGATTCTTTCATTTACAGTTGTAAACTTTGGACTTCGGAACAGACTAAACATTTCTGTTAATGAAAATTGAAGTGTTTTCCTGCAATTGTAAATCTTAAGATGATGCTCACAGGTCAGTGTACTGTGAGTACTGGGACATTTCTACAAGAATTGGAAGTACATATGTAACCAATTAAGAATTTAATTTTGCTAATAATCCAGACATGATCCAGGGTTGTTTTGAAATTAATGATTCACAATCAATCGTTTTTCCCCGAATTCCATTAAACATTATTGCAAAGCTGTCTGTTCCTGTTTGTTTTTTTTTATTTTGAGTGGCTTGATGGTCTGTTCTCATCTGAGTGCTCCTTTGGTTTTTGATTTTGAACAGATATCTACTGAAATGGTGTTTATTCCAGATGTATTTTTGATTAAATGACAGTCAGTGCTCATTGTCTATGATCCCTTTTTACTAAAGCATTTCATGCCCCCTAAACTCAACATCAGGACCCCACCCTGACAGCCCAGCACAACAAGGTTGCATGGTATCTCAAGGAGTTGGTTAACTGGTTTCAAGAAATGCCTGTTGTCATCATCATGCATTAAAGCATAAACACAAACTCAACACAAAAATTCAAAATCCTCCCTGAATATTAATTTGTTTTTGGGTGTGCCAGGGAATCTTTTTTCCCCTCCTCTTAGTATGGAATCTCATCTCATCTCCTCTCTACTTCCTTTTTTGTTTCACCCACCTGCCCTCAAAAATAGTCATTTTACATCAAAAACATCTGGAGGAGAATTAGCCAAAGCACAACTTATTCTTGATTTAGAATCAGTTTATCTCCTTGTCTCTGTTTTGAAATATATCTGTTTCAGGTCATTTGTCTGAACTTTAATTTATGCTGTTTTAAAATCATATGTGGCAGATGGGGTATGTTGAGAAAATAAATAACTTTTTTTCAAGTTTAGGTCATCCACACTTTTTTGTTGATGTATGTATTTATGTATAATCTATGCTTTAAAAATGTCCTATATTAATGGAATTCAATAATTATTTAATTTACATTTTATTTTGTTTAGATTCTTTAATGTATTACTATATTTGTCTTTTTATATATACAGGTGCATCTCAATAAATTAAAATGTCATGGAAAAGTTCATTTGTTTCAGTAATTCAACTCAAAATGTGAAACGTGTATTAAATCAATTCAGTGCACACAGACTGATGCAGTTTAAGTATTTGGTTCTTTTGGCTCACATTTAACAAAAACCCACCAATTCACTATCTAAAAAAATTTGAATATGGTGACATGTCAATCAGCTAATCAAGTCAAAACACCTGCAAATGTTTCCTGAGCATTTAAAAATGGACTCTCAGTTTGGTTCACTAGGTTACACAATCATGGAGAAGAGTGCTGATCTGACAGTTGCCCAGAAGACATTCATTGACACCGGAGGGTAAGCCATAAACATTCATTGCTAAAGAAGCAGAGTGTTGTATCCAAACATGTTAACAGAAAGTTGAGTGGAAGGAAAAAGTGTGGAAGAAAAAGATGCACAACCAACGAGAGAACCACAGCCTTATGAGGATTGTCAAGCAAAATTTATTCAAAAATTTGAGTGAACTTCACAAGGAATGCACTGAGGCTGGGGTCAAGGCATCAACAGACGTGTCAAGGAATTTGCTCAACCACAGACAATTTCAGAGGCATCTTACCTGGGCTAAGGAGAAGAAGAACTGGACTGTTGCCCAGTGGTCCAAAGTCCTCTTTTCAGATGAGAGCAAGTTTTGTATTTCATTTGGAAACCAAGGTCCTTGAGTCTGGAGGAAGGGTGGAGAAGCTCATAGCCAGAGTTGCTTGAAGTCCAGTGTTAAGTTTCCACTGTCTGTGATGATTTGGGGAGCAATGTCATCTGATGGTGTTGGTCCATTGTGTTGAGCAATTTTGGAGTACTTCATGCTTCCTTCTGCTGACCAGCTTTTTGAAGATGCTGATTTCATTTTCCAGCAGAATTTGGCACCTGCCCACACTGCCAAAAACTCCCAAAAGTTGGTTAAATGACCATGATGTTGGTGTCCTTGACTGGCCAGCAAACTCACCAGACCTGAACCCCAGAGAGAATCTATGGACTATTGTCTAGAGGAAAATCTGAGAAACAAAAGACCAAGCAATGCAGATGAGCTGAAGGCCACTGTCAAAGAAACCTGGGCTTCCAGACCACCTCAGCAGTACAACTAACTTATCACCATGCCACGCCGAATTGAGGCAGTAATTAAGCAAAAGGAGCCCCTATCAGGTACTGAGTACATGTACAGTAAATGAACATACTTTCCAGAAGGCCAACAATTCACAAAAAATTTTTTTATTGGTCTTATGAAATGTTCTAATTTGTTGAGATTTGTTGAGCATTGGTTGGTTTTTGTTAAATGTGAGCCAAAATCATAACAGTTAAAAGAAGCAAAGACTTAAACTACTTCAGTCTGTGTTCACTGAATTTAATACACAAGTTTTACAATTTGAGTTGAATCACTGAAATGAACTTTTGCATATTACCAATTTACATTTTGTTAAACATTTGTGCAGTATAAAACAGTCACTTATATACTTTTCTTACATTTTTAGCCAAGTTAATGTTCAAAAGAATCAGACCCTCTGCAACCCAGTGAAATTCTTGGATTGGTTCAAATATGGCATCTCACTAAAGCCCAAATCACAATGCGCATTGAATCTGGAAAATTGCTGCAGTGCCTTCTGTGTGAACACTAACATGTCCCAGGATTGTTCCCGTGAACGGTCCCGGAATGCGGACCTAACATTGCAGGATCAGTCCTGTAATGAGCCCCGTGTGAACAAAAGCCAGGACCAATGGCGTAAAAGGTGTGTCCATAGTGATGACACACTTTTACCCAGTGTTTTGAAGGCAGATCAACATTCACAATGAAAAAATATGTGCAAATTAATGAAAGGTTTTTTGCACCGTTAAAATATTTGTAATCAGAAGTACTGAGCTATTCTGGTAAAACTCACTGGTGGGCTCTTATTGGTTAAAACGGGTGATTTTCTGTTTTAACACTGTAGACTGAATATTTCTCGAAAGGAATATTTTATAGGGATGCACGATATTGGATTTTGGCCGATATTCGATATGCCGATATTTTCAAAATAATTTTGGCCAATGCCGATACCGATATATATACAAATTTTTCGCTTGATATATTTAAATTTTAATTTTACTGAAGAGAAATCCATGTATCTCTTCTGTACTGATTCTACCATAAATGTATTATTTTACAAATGTAGACAGACATTCACATCTGAAAAACAGATCAATTATTTCACTTGGAGAATATCGGTTTGGCTCATCGGCAGAAATATTCATATTGGCCGATACCGATGATGATCATTTTAAGCTTTTATCGTCCGATACTGATGTTGTGCCAATATTATCGTGCATCCCTAATATTTTAAGTTAAATACAAGCTCTTTCCACAGCTTCTCTAGCAGCAGTTGACCACTTGTCCCATATAAATTTTTGTTTTTAAATTGCAGTATTTTATTTTTTTTATAATCAATGGCATGCCACAGATACAGAAGTAAATTCAAAATATTCTTTACATGATGGTTTACTAGTTTTTAAAAATACCCTGTTGTGTTTACAGGAAAGGTGTGTGGGAAAACTTGATTCCTTCATTAAGAGTTCTGTCTAATTTGTTATTTGGTTTATGTTTTCTTTTATTGTCTGCATGTTCCTCTTTCTGTCTGTGCTTTTCCTCTGTTCCTGTTTGGTGACACCCTTTCTTTATAACAAATGCCTCTGTCTGTAAACACATGTTGCAAGTGCTCTTGACTGTCCACAGGGAAACCCAGGAACGCTCTACAGACTGGTGAGCACCAGATTTCACTGATCCAACAGGAGAATGGTAACTATCCAAGGCTAACCCAAGAGCTGAATGACAATAACCACCTTGCTCCTCTGCCAAACACCCACAGGCAACTGCAGCAGCCACAGCCTCGTATCAATGTTCAACATGTTGATCCTCCTCCGAGGATCCCACCGACTCCATTGGTGCCTGATGTGCACCTGCGAAGGCTAGAGCAGCACCAGCTACAGTTGCGGCACATTCGGCGACGCCAGGAACAGGAACGGCTGCAATGGCTGTATCTGGAGGAAGAAAGGCAGCGGCAGGAGCAGCAAAGGTCATTGGATAGGCAACGTCGAGAACTGCTTCAGTTACAACTACAACAGCAGCAGCAGGAACACAGACTCCGGCGACAGCTCCTGCAACGGCAGCTTGAGATGGAGCAGCAACAGAGACTCAAACATCAGTCACAGGTGAAAAGGCAGCTGAAGGGGCAACCATGTCTCCAGTCATCTTCATATGGACTCTGCACCATCTATGAGGCCATGGAGACCAGCGAGGAGGAAGAAGGGGATGCTGGATCTACCGCCAACCATGGTTCACCCAACCAGACAGGCTATTCCATCCCGACAGACCTACCCCTTAGAGTGGACAATGGAAACCTTCGCCGACCACCTCCACAGGAACTGGACTGGAACACAAAACTGGACATGGTCCAGCAGCTTATTAACGAGACTATGCTTCTGGCCGGGGAGGATGGCTGTCTTCCACTCCTGTACCTACCTGGGCAGCGAGGGGGCATCCTCAGCCCTCTAGAGAGCAGCATGTGGCCAAAAATCATGTCCCACTTCGACTGCTCCACTGCAACAGTGGCCTCTATCAGTTGTTACTCCCCCAGCAGTCAGGCCGGTTCCCTACAGGGTGACTGGACTGTGGTGGAACTGGACACACATCACTGACAGTCTGAACACCATTCAACCCAGCATGTGCAATAATTAAACAATCACTAATTATCAATCACCTATCCAAAACTATTATAGAAAACACTAAGCTCTAAGCACAAATGTATCCTACAAGCCTTCTAATCGGGTCTCTTGTGTTCTAGTTTATCCATTCTGAATGCAGTCATTTTGAGTCTTCAGTATGCAAGAACATTCCTGAAAATCTGGGTTTCTTTGTAGTTTGAAACCATTCATCCATTCATCATTTTGCTTGAACAATCATACATTTAAAAATATTTAAACCTTTATCAATGGTATTTTATTAATTACATGCCTGTAGGATTTCAACTACTACTACTTTCCTGTTTTTTTGTCCATATTGTAAATGATTGTGAAGGAGAAAAATGTTGCTTTAATCTTCCATCAAAATGTGAGAACCAGCTCCACAGTTGAAATGACTTTTCTTTTTAGCTGATGTATTAGGCCATGTGGGTTACGAGTTGATGCTAAACAACAGCCAAATAGTTAATTAGATATTGTTTAAGCTGTTTCCCAACCCTGTTCCCCAATAGTTTGAACGTCTCCATTATATGACCCATCCATGTAAAGGTTTGCTGTTTCCGCTAATGTACTGATTTAGCTGTGTTTGATTAAATAGTGTGACAATACCCTTTTCCCAGACATGACCTGGCCAGGATTTCTATATTGCCTAAAAATATTGTGTTATGGGTAATGTTTTGTTGTTGTCTAAGAACTCTTGACCTCACAAGGCTTCAGACAGAGCTACTCTGTTTGCCATTCTCCTCTGGAGAGGGGGATTTCAGCTGTGGGGGAAACTCTTGTCTCCCAACATTCCTGAACCATTACCTCATTTCCTGGGTCCTTGTTGAGTCAATGGGTTTCCTGGGTTACTGATGATGTTGTGGCAACTACAAAAAAGGAGGTGTCTAAAAGACACATGAGGGAGAGAAGGAGTGAAGGAAGTGTATATACTGAGAGAGAGAGAATGTTCTCTACTCTACGAAAAACACAAAGCTATTGAAAATTAGCTGTTTGTTGTCAATGCCATCAATGTGACTTTTTTTAGATGCTGTGGAGGGTGTATTTTTTTATATAGAGTTAGATGTACAATATCTGATGGAGGATTCGTCGTTGAGTGTGTGCCTGTTGGCAAAATCTACTAATAGTAATAAAATAATTAGTATTTCTGTTATATTCTCTACAGCACTTTAGTAATCCAATTTCTGTATTTTTGTTCATTTTTGTTTGTGTCTTGTCTTCCACGTTTAGAAAGGTTACATTTTTTGGCTGAAGACTAGACCTGTTGCACTAGCGCCACCTACAGAAGATGAATCATAAAAATAAATTGATGCTGTGCTGGTTTCTTAGGACAAACCAATTTATTTATTTGTATATTTAAGGAAACAATCATCATATGCAACAGTTAAATGTACTTTCTGAGTTAAGTTGATATAAGTCATTATTATTACTGAAAGATATATTGTAATTGTATATTATAGAAAATGGTTGTAGTTTTTTTCTCTATATTAAAATCATAAGTGCAGTGATGATACATGAATTAGATACAACCACATATATACGATATATTTCCTTTTCCTCGTTTTTTTTTTTTAGAAAAACAGTAATATCTGAACCATTTAATTGAGGATTTAAAAATGGAGGACTGGAAGCATGTCGTATCATTTGACTTATGAAACTATTTTCGGTTTATTAAAGATGACAAGTAATTAGCTGCAGAGTTGATTACGTTGGAAGAAAGACAAACTTATTAAACTTAATTATTCAATGAAATATATATTTCTATAGACATTTTTATATTTAAGGAATTTATAATGAGATTTCACGTTTGAAATAGTTGCCATTATTGGTGAAGGTTGCACGTTTGGATTTATAACCAACATTTATTCTAATATTTCACTCACCTTTTTTTGTCCTCCAGCTCCTCTGTGTCCTGATTGCAAGTGCAGTAGTCAATCATCAATCATACACTTCTCAAAAGTAGCTACAGTGAATAAAACATGTAGGCTATTTCTAACAATCATAAGAGGTTTACGCTAACTCTAGCCTGTAGTTTGTGCTTGCAGTAGGTTATTTTGCTATCAGCCAAAGCTAAGCTAGAATAACTTTCTCGATCGTTTTGATTTGGCTGGATGTGGTATAAATAACAATGCTATATGAACAAACCTTACTGTGGACAATAAATATCCCATTTGAGGAAAGTATTTTTCCAGTAAGTCAGACGGTTTTGGCTTTAGCTTGTGAAGTCCGCGCGCGCGAGCACCACTTGACAAGAACGGTTAACCAATCACAGTGCTTAATTATTCAAACACTCAGGTTTGATGTTTTTTTAATCATATTTATTATTTTAAACAGGTGTATTAATTTAACATGCATGTTTAGGTTTATTATAGCTATATTTTAATATCTAGATATTTCCGTTTGAACTACAGAAATGATATTTTATTTATTTTTAAATCAGTTAAACTGTTTTAAACTGTCAAATTATACTTAATTCTGACTGGATTGTGTACTATTAAATAGCCTATAATTCACATACACAAATAATAATACATTTATTTAACGTTCCCATAGCTATGTGAAAAATAATAACGGCACCTTTGCTGGTGTGGGTATTTTAAAGTTTATTTTAAAAACTCTTACAACGACGGCGTCAGTGTGGTCCACAGGGGGCGCACTTTCAAACTTGACCAAGACAGACAAGTTGAACCCTCAAATAGGCCTAAAACGCTTGTTATTCAGTGTGTGTAAGGAAAGCACTTCATTACACCATCGCCGGTGGAATCTTGGATGATTTGCATTTTGCAGAATGCGTAATAAACAACATTACAGCTCACTGATTCGAAAGGGACGTTTCAAGTCTACAACTCACCCAAAGTTCTGCTCGACCAAGATGACGTGCATTTCAACCAGATTTTTATTATAGGACGACGATCTGACATAATTATTATGAAAGCAGTTATATTATGCCAGGTCATTGCTGAATTTGACTTAACAGGAAGCTTAACAAGTGTGATTAGACGATTAAAGTGAAAACGAAAGCGTTCTGTTTGTACGCCGGACACAGACGTCCATCACATGACCGCGCTCCGGTGCGCGCGGGCGGCTGGTCGAGCGCGCCACCGAAGCTCGAGATCTCCGGGTGACGGTTCCTGCGCGTGCTGAAGTCTCATCACAGAATAACGGGGGCAGGACGCTCCTGATGAACCTCTCTCTCTTCAGCAGTGAAGCTTACCGGGATCGTTATGCTTTCTTTCAGGTTTCGATTTGCTCTGTAGATTCCGAAGATGTAGCCTACTTTAAAGAGTTTAATTTTGTACTTCATCATTTATCCAGGAGGCTATATTAATACCTGTCCCAGACGCAAGAGAAACAACTTTCCATTGTTCATAATGCTGCACACTCATGAACGCGATCCAATCTAGACCAGGCGACTAATAAAACTAATTCATCTGTTTCATCATCTGTTCACGCGGGGAGTTTTGCAGACATGGCCCGGTGGATTTGATCTGTATGACCGCGCAACAGGACGCAGTTCACCGCCTCTGCTTCATCACTATGTTGGGTATGACGCGCTGTTGGTGAAACTGAAGCTGTTCAGGTGAGAAGCATCGTCATCTCCGCTCCCTGACACCTGAGATGGCCCTCAGCATCACCGGCTCCATGCGTGTAAGTTTAGACCATCTGTCGCTGTGCATGAGATGCTTTAATGCACTGCACATAATCTATTCTTTATTAATGTGTGCGCGCGCATGCTGTCTTAAAAGCTGCTCGAGTGCTTCAGGAAAATGACACTGAAGACAGAATGAACGTGTTCCGCTGTCTCTTTCTTGCTTAGTACAGGAAGTGAAAAATGTGTTCATTATCATGCTTTAAACATCAGGAAATATTAGGCAGTGTTGGGAAGGAGACTTTGGAAATGCAATTTACAAGTTACACTATTTAAAATGTAATAAGTAGTGTAACTTTTTCTATTAATTTATTAAACCTATGTAACTTGTTATTTATGATTACTTTTCTGAAATTCTAGTGTTTTCAACTGGTTAACACTGACTACTGTCAGACTTTCACAGTCCTTCATTGCTTGAATTAAGATTGTAATAATTTAATTTAAAAAGCACATCCACCATCAGACTTTAGCAGCTCTTTCTATACTTCTATACTCAAATACAGATTTAAAATCGCAACAAGATATAGTTTAATAACTGACAGGAAACACTGGCATCTAACAATGTCATGGAAAAAAATAAATAAAACGTGCATAAACCTAAATAGTATATAAAACAGTTATCAAACAAGCATGTGTACAGAACTCCTAAACACTGCTGTTTCATGTTTAAGAGCAGTTAATGCAATTTGGGAAAGAAGTCAATCAAATCTGGATTCGTGAAAATGTTCATATGTAACCCCCTTTTACTTCATGTTTTTATTTTTTTGTAACTGTAACAGGTCTTTAAGTTTTCTCGTGCTGGATTTTAGACTGTAAATAAGAGTAAGACACGAGGCAATAAGCGTTCAGCAGCTGTTGTGATTGCTGTAAATATAACTGTAACGATGGCTTGTCTAGAGTTTCAGGAGAATATCTCAGGAATAACTGAACTGGTTTCTCTCTGGTGGTCATCTGTTGTGCAGAAAGCTTTGGATTTTACATGTCTGATGTTGGACGGTCTTTCTTTATTGTGGTCATCATAGGAATAATACAGGCTGGATTATAAAAACCAAAGGAACCCAAGTCGTGTAGGACTCTTACTGCTGTATGCAACAGAAAATCAGGGCTCTCTGTAGCATTGATGTTTCAGCTTCATCCACGGAAGAATTAAAAATTAAACAGCGCAGATGAGGAACTGAATTAGCTGGCCTGGCTGGTTTAGCTGTTCTCTGTCTATACGCTACGTCTAAGGCTTTAGACTCGTTTCTAATGTTTCAGCACAAACGTTAAACTGACCTGATGGTCCATTCAAGATTACTGCAAATGCATTTACTGTAGCTTTACTAGTGCCCTGCTGTTTTGTCATGTTTGCATTCTGAGTGCAGTCTGAAATGCATCTGCATGAGGCTTTTAAGTGTTGCCACAAGAGGCGCTACACAGTTTTCAAGCATTTAAAAGCAATGGGTCAAACTGACCAACACAACAGGAAGGTTAAGTGTGTTAAATGGCACATTGCTCGCATCAATCACGTCTGCTTTCGTGTATGGTACGTTTCTGCCTGTGAGATTTATCCGAGAGATGTTTGTGTAACTGGCACGCTCGCTAGAGGAAGATCCATCCCTTGATCCTTTTAGCCTGGCCTTGTCCGTCTTCACCCCCTGCTTTTGCAGCTCTTTAGATGCATTAAAGCTCATTGCACAAAATCAATAACCTGCTGTGGGTCGTTTGCTAAAACAGTTGCCCACATGATTTCTTCTGTGAGCAGAGCAGGAATCAGCCCTAATGCCCTCAGGCTCGTGATTGGAGAGAAATGCCTTCAGGTGGCTTGAAGTCAAATCCCCCACCATCTGTTTACATTACAAGAGAAACATGAGCGCCATCCAAACGTAATGAGAGACAGAGATGTTTTGACAACACTTCTGACCACCTCATTTGGAACCAATGTTGTATATTTGCACATGATGCAAATTTCCTCACCCTTGTTTTTGTGTTGATAAAGTAGACTTTATAAAATTGAACTAATATATATCGTCATACATCCCCAACTGATAAATTGCCATATAAGACAACAGTTTTCTGAAATGCTATGTAATAATGCAAAGAAAAAAAAGGAAAACATTTCTTGTTTCTTTTAGTTTTCTATTTTTAACTTGCTACACATTTAGAAAAACAGTAATCAGAATGTTTCGAAAAAAGGCTTGTACTGTCTTGCCTTAAAGAGATAGTTTAATAAAAATGTTATTATTGTTCACTTTCATGTTGCTCCAAACCTGTAGGACTTTCTGTTTTTCGGAGAATTTAAAATAATGTTCACATTGTTGTAGATGGTGGTTGGCAACGGTCAAGCTCCTAAAATGACAAACAAGCTCCTTAAAAGTATCATAACAGTAGTCGTTATGAAGACGTGTTAATTTTGGATAACACAAAATGAATGGTCATACAGGTTTGGTGCATGTCACAGCAGTGATAACAAAGTAAGAGCATCGTGTAAAGCAAATATTCATCATGATCTGGGTCAGAGATGATGTAAATGTAATCAGCTTTTCTATTAATACAATTTGGTGAATTATTATCCCTTTCTGTTCTGCGGTAAATCCTGAAGAGTCCAGAAGCACACAGGCTGTCCTTCAGTGAGTGATGGGTTATTAATGTTATTAATGTTATGAATCTAACCCATAGAGTCTTAATAACACACAGGAAGTGATGTCAGATGCTGCACACTTCAGTTTGTTTGACAGATTCAGGATAAACCCATGTTTTTACATTTCTATCCATGTGTTTTTATGTATGATTTTGGTTAAAATACTGGATGGAAATGCCAAGATGCAAATAAAATCTTAAAGTGCACATCAAAATTGTATGCACATTGTATATTGCGCAAGTTTATTTCACAATCTAGCTTCTGTCTGCCCTTTTATCCACAGATTCCTTGGCTTTCTAAGAAGAGCTCAAACTCAGCTAAATAAATTAGGAAGGGTTTAGTCTCTGGGTATTTGTGAGTCTTTGGTGCACTTGTTTAATGTTAACAGCACTTTGCATGACATCCTCAAGAGTGATATCAGGAAGGAATTCGGCAAACGAGATGCACAGAGCGAAAATATTAGCAATTAATCTGAAAATACTTTCAGTTTTTAACATATTTGAGATGTTGTGCTTCTTTTAATAGACCCTGTTTAAATTATTTGTATCTTACTGTTTGTTTTTCACATTGCTGTGCTTGGTTTTTCATAACTCACATTCAGTTCTGCACCTGCTAATGCTAATTGTTTTGGCTTGTTTACTTTGACCTGCAGTCTCTCTGGCCTCATTAGTTGAGTCACTAATAAATCTGCAAAAATACCAAATAGCTGAAGCTTTCCAGAAGTTTGTGTGTGAATGCAGATGCTGACGGCAGACTCTTAATGTGGCTCTGAATACTACATCTGTCTGCAGCAGATTTAGTCATGATTGTGTCTGATTGCTTTCTGAACGCTGATGGTCTGTGTCTGAAACGAGATATAACTGAAGCTTTTACATCTCAAATCTTAATAAAATTGTATTGAGAGAGTAGTTTTATTGTTATTGAGTCATCAGAATTTTTTATTTTATAAAGGCTATATAATTTTTTCAAACAGCTCGCTGTTTCACCATTCAATCGATACAAATGTAGTCCTGTCTCTTTTTTCTTCGGTAAATAAATATGGTTTTGTACTGAAATGTGTCACAATATGGAAGTAAAATGCATTTGCGTTTCACATCGGCATTAAAATAATTAAAAGGTTCGAAGCTTCATGCTAAACTTAAATTCACATAGCATCTGATATTCAGAACATCTGGGTTTTATATATACATGCACACATATATAAATACACACACAACTATATGTATATAGTGTGTCGTGGCGTGGAGTCGATCAGTCTGTGTCACTGCTGAGGTGTTATTGAAGCCCAGGTTGCTCTGATAGCAGTCTTCAGCTCCTCTGTAATTGTTTGTCAGATTTTACATAGTTTCTCTGTGAGGTTCAGGTCAAATAAGTTGGATGGCCAATCACAGTAAAAAGCACAGTAGTATCATGGTCATCAAACCACTTGGAAGTGGTTTTGAAACTGTGGGCAGATGCAAAAGTCCTGCTGCAAAATTAAATCAGCATCTCCATAAATCAGATGGAAGCATAAAGTGCTCCAAAATCTCCGGCTTCAGTCCACTGCTTGTGAAGCTCTGCCAAATTCTTGAATCACCTTTTCCTGACAATCTTCCCAAGGCTGTGGTCATCCCTGTTACTTGTGCACCTTTTCCTACCTCACTTTTTACTTCCAGTCAACTTTCTATAAATATATGTCGATACAGCACTCTGTGAACAGGCAGGCAATCAATTGCCCTTAGGGGACATAAAGAAAGAAAGAAAGAAAGAAAGAAAGAAAGAAAGAAAGAAAGAAAGAACAGCTAGCGCTATCACCAATCTTATGGAGGCTGTTGATGATCGTCTTCTGGACAACTGTCAAGTCAGTAGTCTTTCCCAAAATTGTAGTTGCATGTTCTAAACTAGCTTAAGAGGTACCCAGTATATATATTCAAGATTAATCAAACGAATCAATCTCAAAATGTAATATTAAATCTTTTTTAAAATACAGAATTTTTTATTGTCATAAGTTGTAAGTCGTAACCATCAGAATTAAAACAAAAAAACTCTTGAAATATTTCAATTTGTTTGCAATAAATCTAGAATATAAAAATGTTTGTGTTTTTAATGAAATTACAAAAAAAAGACCTTTTCCCTGATATTAAAATTTTTGGAGATGCACCTGTATATATATATATATATATATATATATATATATATATATATATATATATATATATATATATATATATATATATATATATATATATACACACATATACACACATATACATATATATAGTATGTTAAAACGGATGCACTGAATAGTGTTGAGTTAGATCCGTTAATGGGATTTTTATCTTTCTCAGCAGCAAGAGTCCTTCTGCTAATTCAGTTTTTATTACATTTAAGTTGTTAGTTGTAGCTGCCAAAAGCACTGAGAGAAATTGATCAGTCCACTCAAAGCTCACTAATGACTTCCTGTCTCTCTCTCTCTGTGTGTGTTTAGTGTCTCTCGTCCACACGCACCTTTTATTGATCAGGTGTTGTTTTCACTCAGTGAGACGTGTGGACTAGCAATCATTCAGATCTCTTGAAATCTGACCCATGATACACAAAATAATGAACAGTAAAACAAACCCTGATATCTGATGCTTGTTGCTGGGGTTTCATTTGATTGTTTGCACTGAAATACAAGTGCTATGGGTGTGTGTTTAGGCGGTACGCTAGGTGGTTGACTGTATGTTCTGAATATTACATTCTGAGCATTACAGTATGTTTGCTAGGCAGTTGATGAGATGTTCTTGGTGGTAGTTAGGCAGCTGCAAGCAAAGATGTGTATAGGTGGATTCCTCATGTTTCTATGAGCCGCTATGCTTAAGCCGTCCAGCGTAATGGAATGTCAAGACCGTGCATCTGCACTGCAACTGTAATTATACACATGTATGAATAATATACTGTATATCTTCAGTAGACTTCAGAAGATGCTTTTGCTAAACTAACTAAAGTCAAAGCTGTTAGCTAACAAGATACTTTAGTTTAAAAACCTGTAATATTGAGTTAATAGATATTAAAAACCAACATATTCTTACCTCCAATTTCTTCAGGAATTATAATTTAGACGTTTTTTTGCAACCAGATGCTGCACATTGTTGAAACTCTGAAAAATAGATTTTTATTGTGACGACATTGTCGATGTTCCAAGATGCAGTTGCTAGACCTATGATCCTATGAAATCCTTTTTTCTTCTTAAATGATTTTTTCCTTTTTCTTAAATGGTGTTTCAACAGAATTGTAATAATAATTTTAGTTCAGTAAAAAAATTATAATACTAATAACAACAACACAAATAAATGTTTTAGGTTTTTCAGAAATTCTGTGTTTCTGTTTGTTCTGGGTGTGTTTTATGCACCGTGGAAATCATAGGGCCCTATAGGTGTTATAGATGGATGCTAGGAATTTGCTGGGTGTTTCAGGCGTTTGCTAATTTGTTGCTAGAGTGTTTTGGGTGGTTCCTAATTCTTGGTGACTGGGAAGTCATTGCTATATGTCTGCTAGGGAGTTTTGGGTGGAAGGTAGGCAGTTACTGGGTGTTTTAGATGCTTGCTTGGGCGTTGCAAGTGTACTCCAGTCCTTCACTCAGATATTAAAAGTAGATTTTTGGGTTAACTGTAGTTCTGTAATAATTTTGTAATGTTAACCTCCTAGTTTTTGTTGTTGTTGCAGAAACAGTTGATGACAGTTGTTGAAACAACAGTACTTTTTTGTTAAAGTGTTAAATCCTACATACAGATTTAACTTTGCTTTGCTCCATTTGTTTTTCAGAAAAGTGAACTCATTTAATTTGGTTCCTGTGTAATGTTGTCTGTAAACACAGCAGTCAGATGGCTTCTGGGAAACGGTCCCAGTCTGAATACCTGAACGTTACGCTGTCAGTCGGATCTGTGGGCGGAGCCTTACAGACCCTGTGTGTACCGGATGGTTCCCACTGTCATTTCGGATTGTAGACGCTCAGTTTAACCTGGTCAAATTTGGACATGAGGTGAAAAATGCATGACTTTAAAGTGCTAATCGTGTTTATATTCAGAACATAGATGTTATTTTCCTTTAGAACAGCTTGATACAGTTTAACGCATTTCTCTGCTTTGCATCACTAGATGTTACAGCCAGAAGTCCCTAAATGAATATATGCTGAAAAAGTTCTCCTTTCAGACCATCCGAGATATAGATAAGTTTGTTTCTTCATCAGATTTGGAGAAATGTAGCATTACATTATAAATGGATGTTTTGCAGTGAATGGGTGCCGTCAGAATGAGAGTCCATACAGCTGATAAATCCACTTGAATCCACAGCACTCTCGTCCATCAGTAAATGACTTGTCAAATGAAAAGCTGTGTGCTTGTAAGAAACAAATCCATCATTAAGATGTTTATAAAGGGATACTCCTTAGGGGCACCCCAAAATTAAATCCGGGAGGCTTGTAACTGTCCCACCAAGTAAAATACACTGTCAAGGTCCAGAAAAGTATGAAAAGCATCGTAACAATATTCCATCTGACATCAGTGGTTCAACTGTAATGTTATGAAGTGATGGCAATACTTTCTGTATCCAAATAAAACAAAAATAATGACTTTATTTAACAATTTGTTTCCTCCGTGTCTCTTCACATCAGTGTAGTAAATTTTGGAGAATATCCGAACGTAAGCAGCGTATGCTCTTCTGTGTCAACTGCACTACACAGATGCACTGGTTTCTTTTACATCAAAACTTAAATACACATAGAAAACGTATTATTGTGGCGCAGCTGACTCAGAAGCTCAGATTCGCCAAAATGGTGCTACAGCGAATCACAGAGACACAGAGGAGACAAATTGTAGAATAAATTGGTTATTTTTATTTTATTTGCATACAAATAGTATTCTCCTCGCTTCATAACGTTACATTTGAACCACTGATGGGAGATGGACTACTCTGACGATGCTTTTCATACTTTACTGGACCTTGACAGTTTTACTTACTTGGCAGTCAATGGGACAGTCACAAACCTCCTGTATTTCATCCAAAATATCTTCGTGTTTCAAATGGGAATGAAAGTTTTACAGGTGTGGAACGACATGGGGGTAAGTGATTAATGATAATTTTTTGGGGGTGGAGTAACCCTTTAACTTCCAACCATTGCTTATGGCTAAATTATCCATAATCCATAATAATTCTTCCTCCAGTGAAAACCCTGTTGAAAAAAAAACTGCATATGCTGGTTAGGTATGCTTTATAGCATGGCAGCTGGTTTGAGCTAGTTTAAACTGGTCCTGAACTGGTCATGATCTGGTTTAAGATGGTCCTGAACTGGTCCTGAACTGATCATGATTTGTTTTAAGTTGGTCCTGAACTGGTCATGATCTGGTTTAAGATGGTCCTGAACTGGTCCTGAACTGATCATGATCTGGTTTAAAATGGTCCTGAACTGTTCATGATCTGGTTTAAGATGGTCCTGAACTGATCATGATTTGGTTTAAACTGGTCCTGAACTGATCATGATCTGGTTTAAGATGGTCCTGAACTGATCATGATCTGGTTTAAGATGGTCCTGAACTGGCTATGATCTGGTTTAAGATGGTCCTGAACTGATCATGATCTGGTTTAAGATGGTCCTGAACTGTTCATGATCTGGTTTAATCTGGTCCTGAACTGATCATGATCTGGTTTAAGATGGTCCTGAACTGATCATGGTCTGGTTTAATCTGGTCCTGAACTGATCATGATCTGGTTTAAGATGGTCCTGAACTGATCATGGTCTGGTTTAATCTGGTCCTGAACTGATCATTATCTGGTTTAAGATGGTCCTGAACTGATCATTATCTGGTTTAAACTGGTCCTGAACTGATCATGATCTGGTTTAAGATGGTCCTGAGCTGGTCATGATCTGATTTAAGATGGTCCTTTACTGGTTTTGAACTGGTCACGATCTGGTTTAAGCTGGTCCTGAACTGACCATGATCTGGTTTAAGATTGTCCTGAACTGATCATGATCTGGTATAAACTGGTCCTGAACTGATCATGATCTGGTTTAAGATGGTCCTGAACTGATCATGATTTGGTTTAAACTGGTCCTGAACTGATCATGATCTGGTTTAAGATGGTCCTGAACTGATCATGATCTGGTTTAAGATGGTCCTGAACTGGCTATGATCTGGTTTAAGATGGTCCTGAACTGATCATGATCTGGTTTAAGATGGTCCTGAACTGTTCATGATCTGGTTTAATCTGGTCCTGAACTGATCATGATCTGGTTTAAGATGGTCCTGAACTGATCATGGTCTGGTTTAATCTGGTCCTGAACTGATCATGATCTGGTTTAAGATGGTCCTGAACTGATCATGGTCTGGTTTAATCTGGTCCTGAACTGATCATTATCTGGTTTAAGATGGTCCTGAACTGATCATTATCTGGTTTAAACTGGTCCTGAACTGATCATGATCTGGTTTAAGATGGTCCTGAGCTGGTCATGATCTGATTTAAGATGGTCCTTTACTGGTTTTGAACTGGTCATGATCTGGTTTAAGCTGGTCCTGAACTGATCATGATCTGGTTTAAGATTGTCCTGAACTGATCATGATCTGGTATAAACTGGTCCTGAACTGATCATGATCTGGTTTAAGATGGTCCTGAACTGTTCATGATCTGGTTTAATCTGGTCCTGAACTGATCATGATCTGGTTTAAGATGGTCCTGAACTGATCATGATCTGGTTTAATCTGGTCCTGAACTGATCATGATCTGGTTTAAGATGGTCCTGAACGGATCATGATCTGGTTTAAACTGGTCCTGAACTGATCATGATCTGGTTTAAGATGGTCCTGAACTGATCATGATCTGGTTTAATCTGGTCCTGAACTGATCATGATCTGGTTTAAGATGGTCCTGAACGGATCATGATCTGGTTTAAACTGGTCCTGAACTGATCATGATCTGGTTTAAGATGGTCCTGAACTGATCATGATCTGGTTTAAACTGGTCCTGAACTGATCATGATCTGGTTTAAGATGGTCCTGAGCTGGTCATGATCTGATTTAAGATGGTCCTGACCTGGTCATGATCCGGTTTAAGCTAGTCCTGAACTGATCATGATCTGGTTTAAGATGGTCCTGAACTGATCATGATCTGGTTTAAACTGGTCCTGAACTGATCATGATCTGGTTTAAGATGGTCCTGAGCTGGTCATGATCTGACTTAAGATGGTCCTGACCTGGTCATGATCCGGTTTAAGCTGGTCCTGAACTGATCATGATCTGGTTTAAGATGGTCCTGAACTGATCATGATCTGGTTTAAGATGGTCCTGAACTGGCCATGATCCGGTTTAAGCTGGTCCTGAACTGATCATGATCTGGTTTAAGTGGGTCCTGAACTGGTTATGAGCTACTTTAAGATGGTTATGTGCTGGTCCTAAGCAACTAGCTCCTATTTTATAGCTAACATATACTGTAACTAAAATATTTAGACTTTTTTGACTTATCTTATGAAGTTAAAAGCATCTTGATGAAGGATTTGTTTCTTACAAACATGCAGCTTTTGTCTTCTCCAGACATTAACTGATGGACTGGAGTGATGTGGATTACTTGTGGATTACTGAGATGTGTTTATCAGCTGTTTGGACTCTCTTTCTGACGGCACCCATTCACTGCAGAGCATGCTAAGGAATGCTACATTTCTCCAAACCTGTTCTGATGAAGAAACAAACTCATCTACATCTTGTATGGGTTTGGGAACATTAATTCATTAAGTTCTTTATTCTAGAAGCCGTATTTCAGTTGCAGTGAATTTAAGAGAGTGTTTGGATGATGCACTTGTGTGTGTGTGTATGTTTGTTTGGATGGTTTCGTTTCCCCTTTGTTGCAGAACAGTCACAAGGGTTCTCAAAAATATCATCCTGCAGATAAAAACACACGGGTTGTAATGGTGCCAATCTGCAGAGCTTGTCTCTGAGCAGGAAGTTGGTTGAGAGATTTCAAAAGCGAGCTATCCACGTGCCCAAGTGTGTGTGTGTGTGTGTGTGTCTGTGCAAACGTCTCTTGTGTGTCGTGAAGAGATGAACAGGAAGCTGTTGCAGTCGTTCTCTCTGAGCGGAAGCCATGGCTTCATGTGGTGTCAGTGGCTCTAATAACAGACAGAACAGGGTATGGTCTGAAGAGAACGGGAGAGGAGAGGAGGTGATGGACAGTGAAGGAGATGCGGGAGATTGTTCGCTGGAGGAGTTTTCCTCCAGCCCAGCCCCAGCCGAGGCCGAACATGTGGTAGGAGCTCCAACTCTGCTCTTCAGTTTGATATTCACCTAAAACTACTCCCCATTAAGTCGTTCCAAACCTGTATGACTTTATTGTTTATTTTAGAACATAGAATGGAGATATTTTAGTATCTTTATTGTTCATGTATTAATATTTTTAGTTAGTTTTAATAATTTTTTTTTACATATGTTTTAGTTAAAGTTTTAATAACTTAATATTTTGAATGTGTGTTTTGAACATTTGTTAGCATTAGTGATCTATATTAAGTCACTAACAATGAAGCATACTTTAAAAGCATTTATTGATCTTTTAAGATCAGGTGATTTGGAATCATAGTAGATTTCAACATTTACTTATACACTTATTTTTAATTAATTCTTTCAAGGTCTGAACTACACAACAAATCGTGATCGTGATGATAATAGTTTATAACTGTTGTGTTTTTACATTTATGATGTTTCTGAACTGTGTTTGTAGTGAAACAAACGTTTCTCAGAACTTAACTCAAGACATTCTACTTCCGTAATGAGACGTGTTTCTGGGTGAAACAGGATATAAAGAGATAAAATTAGGACATGATGATTGGATGGTGAACGTGTCTTTGTGTGGAGGTGGCTGATGAATAAGATGAATTCATGACATCAGAGATAAAGGGTTCACAATACACCAGTAATGTGGATTCAAATACACAAGATTCACACCCAAATGAGTCATCAAATAGGAATATATACTCATAATAATTTGATTTAAGAGTATGTTTTGTTAAACATAGTCCTAATAATCTTTGTTTTATTTACAATTTTGACTGAGTAGAGCTTTAAAAGTAACATGGAGAGCAGCTCTGATTAATTTGAGGAGAAATGTTTATTCCTTCATGTGTTCACATTGAGATCTTGGCTAATTTTCGACATTGAGATATTTTCTGAAACTTAGGCGATAAATGTGCAATAAACTGGGTCCTTTTGAAAGGAGGAACGTCTGAGGAGCAGGAAAGTTCAGCAAAACTCCACTGAACTATTGAGATTTTGAAGAGATTTGATTGGGGTTTTTCTTTCCTACATGTTTTCTGTGTGTGTTTTGTAAGTGAGCTGCTCACGGCTGAACTTCCTTTTTGAGTCACAGCGTTCATGAGTGTCGTTCGCTCTCTGTCAGCTGAAATATAACGCGGTTGAATGTCTCTGCGGTGTCTTGAGTCTTCTACCTGCTCTCTTCACACTAACAGAGGTGTGTTTAGTCTTGAAATGGCTGTGTGAAGTGTGTTATATTTGAGCCGGGCGATGTTTGATTACAGTTCTCAGTCTGTGTGATCCTGAGCGTCTCTTGTGTCGGGATCGGCCAATGAAAACAAAACACAGAAGAGAAGTTCTGTTTGTGGGTCGACGGTTAGTTACATGATCCATGATTATAAGGTTTCTCTTGATGTTGTTGACTTCCTCAGTATGAACCGCAGAGCTGCCCTTTGCTCCTCACACTGCTGCTGACTCATTACTCATTCTATTTAAGAAAGTATTGCTTGCATTGTGGACTCCTTTGAGATTAACTGTATTGTAAATCTGCTTTTCAGTCATTTGTATTGTATGCTATTATATACTAAATGAATGTAAAATAAAAAAGGCATTAAGATGAAATTAAAACCATATAAAATAAATACACTACTGGATAATTTTTTTTTTTTTTTTTTGGAAATGCACAAAAAAGACATTTGATCAATTAAAATAAATACTGTGAAATATTATCACAAATTAAAATAACTGGTTTAACATTTTTAATATATAAAAAATATTTTGTTGAAACCTATATTAATAAAAAAAATGTATTCAGCTAAAACGCATCATCATTATTAATAAAAGTATTATTGTTACTATTCATTTATTTACTTTTAATTAAAATTCTTTCTTTCCCCAAAGTTTCCACAAAAATATGAATAAGGAGAACTATTTCCAACATTAATAATAATAATTAGAAATGTTTAGAGCAGCAAATCAGAGAGAGACTGAAGACTGGAGTAATGATGCTGCAATTTTTTCATAATATTACACTCTTAAAACTAAAGGTGCTTTACGATGCCACAGAAGAACCTTTTTGTCTAAATAGTTTCATAAAGAACCTTTAACATCTGAAGAACCTTTCTGTTTCACCAAAGGTGCTTCGTGGTGAAAGAAGGTTCTTCAGATTATAAAAAGGTAAGAGAGATGGTTCTTTAAAGAACCTTTGACTGAATGGTTCTTTGTGGAACCAGAAATGGTTCTTCTATGGCATCGCTTGAAGAAACTTTTGAAGCACCATCTTGATTTTTAAGAGTGTACATTGTTTTTACTGGTTTTTTGATAAAATAAATGCAGCCTTGGTGAGCAGCAGAGACTGGCCCTTTGGAAACATAAAAATGTGTATAAATACAAATATATATATATATTAAAAAAGGTCTGAGGAATGACATGCACAGGTCTAATATCTGATTTCTCTTCATGTCTGTCAGACACTGTACAAGGTTTGAGACGGCAGTGGTTTTTATGTGATGTGACATACAGCCAAGTGTGGTGACCCATACTCAGAATTCATGCTCTGCTTTTAACTTATCCAAAGTGCACACACACACACACACACAGTGAACACACACACACACTGTGAATAGCCCTGTATGCTGCGGCGCCCGGGGAGCAGTTGGGGGTTCAGTGCCTTGCTCAAGGGCACCTCAGTCGTGGCATTGAAGGTGGAGAGAACCACCAACACTTCCTGCCGGCCCGAGACTCGAACTCACAACCCTTGGATTGCGAGTCTGACTCTCTAACCATTAGGCGGTGTGTTTATGTCCAGCTGTGAGCGAGTTGTTTATGCTCTGACCCCGGGTCTGTCAGGAGTCTCATCACACTCTTGTGAATCCAGTGTACTCTGGTCTCTATCAGTCCAGGAAACAGTCTAGTGTTTACTGCTGCAGTGCCACGTCTGTGTCATTAACACTTGGATTTTCAGAGGGGTTTTCTTTCTTTCTTCTTTTGAGGAACTTAGCAGCAAGTAAACTAGATACTCACGAGCAGAACTGATTATTCCACTTTTCTTTAAAAGTCATTTCTGCGAAACCATCATTTTTATAATTGCATTGAGAATCAAATTACAGAAACTACACAAATATTTACTGTAATTCCATCTGTTCTATCTATCTATCTATCTATCTATCTATCTATCTGTCTGTCTATCGTTCTTTCATTCTATCCATAATTCTATCGTTCAATCTGTTGTTCTATCTAGCTATCATTCTAAATATCTATCATTCTGTTTCTCTCACTCTCACTCTTTCTCTCCATCCATCTATCTATCGTTCTATCTATAATTGTATCTGTCTCTCAATCTATTTACCTACTCTTCTATCTCTCTCTTTCAGTCTGTCTCTGTCGGTTCTGTAATTCTGTATGTCCATAATCTCTGATGTTTCTGTTTGAGATATCTCATTCTCACTGTCTGTCTGTCAATCGTTCTGTTGTTTTAGCTCTCTCGTTCTTTCTTTCTCATTCTATCTCTGTGTCATTCTGTCCATCTATCAGTCAGTCTGGCAGCACTGACCCTTGACCCCTCCGTTTCTCCCAGGATTCGGAGGGCCTGTCGGTCCTGGAGCAGCTGGGACTGGACCAGAACTCAGATTTCTCCGACTCCAGCGTGCAGCAGCGTCTGGACGAGCAGCGAGAGAGGATCCGGAGGGAGATCCGGAAGGAGCTGAAGATCAAGGCCGGGGCGGAGAACCTGCGGCGGGCCACCACAGACAAACGCAACGCCCAGCAGGTGGAGAGCCAGTTACGCAGCTCCAGCCGCAAGCTGGACTCGCTCCACACTCAGCTGCAGGAGCTGGACGCCCACATCGTGGTCAAGGGTCACGACGACAGCAAAGGTCAGGGCTCAGAATCATCATCTTAGTAGGCCACATCTAAAATCCTGCATTATTGGCAGATGTATACATGACCCCAGATGAATGTTTGACCCTGTCTTTGACCCCAGATGACCTTCAGCCTGTCAGGACGCCGGGACGCTCCTCAGCCAATCAGGACAGGATTAAGGCTCTGGAGCGACAGCTCAACATCGAACTGAAGGTCAAACAGGGAGCAGAGAACATGATCCCCATCTACGCCAACGGGGTCACAAAGGTGATGAACGTCTGTGTCTCTATCTTCTGTCCGTCTCTCTGATGCTGTTTCTGTCTGTCTGTCTGATAGAGGTGTTGGACTGCATCGATGCAGTAATAGACCGTAATCGATTACATCTATCTATCTGATCGTCTCCATCTATCCACCGCTCTGTTCTTCAGGATAAGAAGCTGCTTCAGTCGGCTCAGCAGATGCTGCAGGACAGTAAGACGAAGATCGACATCATCCGGATGCAGATCCGGAAAGCTATGCAGGCCACCGAACAGACAGACGACATTCAGGGTACGTCTCACCGCGTCAGACGAAGTTCAGTCTGTCTCACTCCCTCCAGCAAGGGATTGTTTATCAGCTTGACATGATCATAGAGCTCCTTGATGGTTAAACACATGCAGTGTAAAGGTCTTTTAGCATCACTTTTCTCAGTTTGCTTCATTGGAGGGTGTCTCACCTCTCGTAGTCAGACTTAGTCTTGTGCAAACTGCATCTCAGGCTCACTTCATAGCGAAACTGGGAGATAGGTCAACTGTAATGATCTCCATCCAGTGTGATATCTCATATGTGGTGAGGACATGAATCCATGTGTTTCACAAACCAGTCTGTCTGCTGTCATCTAGTCAAATAATGACTGTCTTCTCTGACTGCTGCTCGTCTGTTCAGACGTCAGAACATCTTTCGGTTTCTCAAGATTATTAAAGGAGCAGTTCATTATTCCACACAAGGAAAACTTTACAGTGACTGTTCAAAGTGATTACGCCAATAAAAATTGATGAAAAGCATCATGAAGCACTACAATCAAAGTCTTTTAAAGATTTGAGATCTTTGTGAGAGGAACAGACAGACCCATATTCAATTTGCTATTCACTGATCATTTTTCCAAACTAATGGCATTTATAATGACTTATAATGTAGTGCATAAATCATATGAACTGGCACTTTTAAAATTGTTTCCTGCAAGATTTGCTTTTGACATTAGTGGGGACATGAAAGCCAAACTACAAAATGACAAAAACATATAGATATGTTCAGTAGTTGGATCAGTTATTGCTAGGCACAGTTTGTAGTCGCTGGATATTGGTAATCCCTTCCTAATTCTGCGCCCTTGGCTTCCTGTGCTTCTTAGAGCTTGATTTTTTTGGCTGTTATATTGAAAAGAGATGTGTGAAAAATCTCCTTTTGTGTTCCAACAAATAACAGAAAATTAGATAAATAATGAATTTCTGGATGCATTATGTTTTAATAACTCTATTTCTCACTGCCCTCACTGATAGAGAGTGAAAGGGTCAGAATTAAAGAGATGTAAAGAGAAAGATGAGCGCTGGATGCTGCTGAAGCGTGCGGCTCTAATGGACTCTAATGGCGTGTTTGGGCGCTGATGTCTCATGTGTCCCGGGGCCAGACGGTTAAGAATAGATTTATTAATGCCGCTCCACCCTTCAGCCGCTCGGGGAATGACGTCTTATGGGGATCTGAGGATGGGGCTCTCCATCAGCAGAAACTGTTGTAGTTTAAAACATTATAGTTGTTATAGATCTGTTAATTTGGTGTTTATTCTTGTATTAAGGTGGTTGAAGCAATCTAATGTACAAGAGATCAAGTCCTGTCAGTTTGATTCATCTGAATGTTGATCCTAAGAGCTAAAGTGCTAGAAATGATGGTTCACGTCACTTCTGGATCATTGTTTTAGAAGTGGAGTGGGTTTCTTGCTGTGCTCTCTGGTCGTACGCTGCACTTTCAGCCAGCAGTAAACATTATCTGGGTGCTCCACACATACAGGAGTTAATACACAGTGAATATAGTGTGAGCGGAGCTGAGTGTGTTAAAGGCTCTGTTCTTCATCAGCTGCTGTTTTAGTTAAGCATTTCAGTTTTCAGTTTTAGTCATTTTAATTCTGAACTTAAACTTATTTTATTTCTATTAGTTGCCACAGAAAAGTTTCTATTTTAGTTTTTATATATTTTAGTTAACATTTTATTTTTATTTTAGTTTCAGTTTTATGAATTTAAGTGTGTTTTGTTATTTTTTATTATTATTTATTATCTTTTTATTTATTTTGTTTAGTTTTATATTATATTGTTCAACCTGAACTAAATGAAAAAAAAAAAATGTCGCTGTGGCAGCTAACTTCAATTAAAATAGCTTTTTTATATGTACTTAATTTCAGTTAATATTCATTTTAATTTTAGTAATTATGTATATATATATATTATTTCAGTTTAGTTTCAGTTTAGTTTTCAGTTTTAGTCATTTGAATTTGTTATCTAAATGAAAATTAGAAATGTTGCTGTGGCATTAAGTGTTAAGGTTTGTTCATATTTAATTTCACTTAACATTTATTTTTAGTTTGTTTTAGTGTTTTTTTATTATTTCTATTTAGTTTTCAGTTTGTCATTTTAATGAAGCTAAAACTAAATAAAAACTAAACATACTTTTTTTATTTTCTTTTAATTCCTATTTCATTTGTATTCATGTTTATTTCAAATTTAATGCAAGATTTTGTCATTTTGTTCTGTGTTTTTGTTGTTTCTATTATTATTAACACCTAATTAAAATACAATAGTATTAAGGGTTTATTTATTTTATTTCAGTTAATGTGTATTTTATTTCAATTAACATAAGTGTTTTAAAGTTTTAGCTTTAGTTAGCCATAAGAGCGCTGGTCTCATTAACAGTATCTCAGCAGGATCTAACGTGTGTGTGTGCATGTGTGTGTGTGTGTGTGTGTGTGTGTGCAGGTAAGCCGGATCTGTGCGGGGAGGAGCTCCGTATCGAGGAACTCTGGCATCATTACCGTGTTGAACATGCCATGGATGAGGGCGCCAAAAACATGCTGAGGCTTCTGGGAGCTGGAAAAGCACATGACAAGAAGGCCATGGCCGAGGTGTGAGAAACACACATGCATGTCCTCCAATACCTCGGAGAAACGAGAGCTAACACAGAAGCTGAAATCAGAGGAATGAGGTTTGTTTGTCGTTCTAGGCTCAGTCTAGTATCAGCGAAGCGTCCCAGCGCTTGGATCTTCTGCGAATGTCTTTAGAGCAGCGTTTGGTCAATCTACCAGAAGATCATCCGAAAGTGTGTCTGATCAAGGAGGAGTTAGTGCTGGCATCGTCCTCGTCCTTCAGCTCCCGTCACAGCGCCCCCTATGTTCATAATCAATACAGCACACTCAGCAAACCCTCGCCGCTCACCGGTACGACAACGACACACCAACCTGTCCACAAACACACGCCTCACATTTCACATCACAAATCTGTTGTGTGTGTCCTGCTCAGGGACGCTGCAGGTGCGTCTGCTGGGGTGTGTGGGCTTGTTGGAGATCGTCCCGGGCCGCAGTCGCTCCTCTCCGCTGGTTTTGCCTCACTTCACTGCTGGAGACGGACGGCCCTTCAAACTCACTCTGAGCAGCAGAAACAGCAGCTTCAGCCTGAAGGCTCCCAGCAAGAGCGAAGAGCTGTCCTGTGAGTGTCTCTGTGCTTCTGTTCACATACCACGCCGCTCAGAGTTTGGGGGTAGTCCGAAATACTTACAGTACATTCATCAAGAATGCATTAAATAGCTCAAAACTGACAGTAAAGACACGTTACAAAAGATTCCAATTTCAAATAAATGCTGTTCTTCTGAACATTCTATATTTATCAAAGAATCCTGGGAAATGCAATGTATCAGTTTACACAAAAATAGGAACTGTTTTCAACATTGATAATAATCAGAAATGTTTCTTGAGCAGCAAATCAACATATAAAAATGGTTTCTAAAGATCATGTGACACTGAAGACTGGAGTAATGATGCTGAAAATACAGCTGCGCATCACAGAAATAAATTACAGCTTAAAACATATCCACATAGAAAACTACTATCTTATATTAAAATAATATTTCACAATATTAATGTTTTTACTGGACTCTCTTGATCAAAAATGGTGCATTGGAGAGCAGAAGATACTT
Organism: Carassius gibelio; assembly: GCF_023724105.1. Taxonomy (NCBI): domain Eukaryota; kingdom Metazoa; phylum Chordata; class Actinopteri; order Cypriniformes; family Cyprinidae; genus Carassius; species Carassius gibelio. Next base: position 29,968,986 of record NC_068373.1, read on the forward strand.
TTTTCAAAGAGATGTGGGTTGTCAATCTCATGTCAAAGTGTTGTAAATGTTTTTGTTGATGGATGTGCAGTATTTATTGACAGTGAATGAGTGTGTGATGTGTTCATGTGTGTGTTTAGCGGAGGTGAGCGCTGTGTTGAAGCTGGAGAACTGTGTGGTGGGACAGACGTGCTGGAAGAGTGTTGGTGAACAGACCTGGGATCAGACCTTCACACTGGAGCTGGAGAGAGTGAGTATCACACACACACACACACACACACACACACACACACACACACACACAGCGTACTCAGCTAATGTGCTGGTTCAGTCCAGAGAGATGGAGATCGCGGTGTACTGGAGGGACTATCGCTCGCTCTGTGCGCTCAAGTACCTGAAGCTGGAGGACTTTCTGGACAATCAGAGACACCGAATACAGCTGGAGCTGGAACCTCAGGGACAGCTGCTCGCCGAGGTACCAACACACACACACACACACACACACACACTAATGGGTCAAACATGCACAGAAAGTCTGTCTGTTTTAGGCTGTGTCGTGGTACACTAAAATGCTTTTTCTTTTTTACCAAATCACCAAGAAGTCACTCATGTCAGATATCAGTAAACCATATTACATCACAATTCCTAAAATTTTAGTAAGGATGCACAATTTTGGGGGGAAAGAAATCAGATATTTTCTGATAAAAATTGTGATTGTGATTTAAAACGCTTTAAAACATTTTCTGTGTAGGGCTGCACAGTTTGGCCAAAATTGTGTGCTTATATACCAATAAAACTATAAAAAATACTAGGAATTATTATTAGTATTGCTATAGGAATTATTATTATTATTATTATGATCAAATACAATGAAAAATCTATACAAATTAATAAAATAAAAACAAAATCTTACTATTGTAATATTTCAAATGAAAATAGAAAAAAAAACTGAGAAATAATGTAATTTTACGTTAGTACATTACAATTATAATACCATTATTTATTATTTTATTATATTCATTATTTCACTTTCAAATGTTGTACAATCAATTTTATATTAACAGAAATCCGCAGGGAGCCCTTTAAAGGGATAGTTCACCCAAAAATAAAAATTACCCCATGATTTAGTCCAATGTGTATATGACTTTCTTCTTGTAGACTTGTCCTGGCTCTCCCAAACTTTATAATGGCAGTGAATGGGTGTTATCTTTCAGTAGCAATATTTTTTACAGCAGCAGAGTTTCCTTTCTTTAGCATCAGAATCAGTCTCCTCTTGGCCTACAGTGTATCGAAATCCTCCATCATTTATCATCTATGTTTTGTTCTTCTAATTCATGACCGGTGTTTCATTTTGTTCTCTAAACTACGCTCTCGCTCTCTCCGAAAAACTAAAGATGACAGTTTATAAATTTTGAAATATGGATATTTTTCTTACAAAAACACAATGATCCTCTACAGGCTTTTTTTTCACTCCCAGCGCCATGTGGATACTTTTTATTATGGATGGATGTGCTTTATTTGACGGTTTTTGGCCTACTGAGAAATAAAACCCATTCACTGCAATTATAAAGCTCGGAAGAGCCGGGACATTTTTTAATACAACTCTGATTGGACTCTTCTGAAATAAGAAAGTAAATCATGGGGTAATGTTTAGTTCACGTTTTTGGGTGAACTATCCCTTTAAGCTCATGTTGTCCTCATGCTTTGGTAGATGGTCTGTTCCTAATAAAACACAGTTTGTGTTCACGCTTGTGTGTTACAGGTGATGTTCTTCAACCCCGTGATAGAGCGAGGTCCACGGCTACAGCGGCAGAGGAAGGTGTTTTCCAAGCAGCAGGGTAAATCACTGATGCGATGCCTATGAGCAATGCATGCTGGGAAATGTGCTGTGCACAAGGGCTGAATCCCATGCTGAATGCACTGATGCGCTTAGAAATGTACTATGAGGTTTGATATGGATGCATATGCTAAACTAGATACACTGTACATACATTATGTAAAATGTACTTGAAAATGATAAAAACTTCTTTTTTAATAATACGCCTGAATCTATCTATTTTAGTCTCAATATAGCAGAGGTATAATATTGTGAAGTTAGTTATTGCATGTTCGTGTGCTCAGGTAAAGCCTTCCTGCGCGCTAAACAGATGAACGTGGACATGGCGACCTGGGTCCGTCTGCTGAAGAACGCCATTCCCATGAGCTCCTCCACACACAGCGACACACACCACACACACCACAGCAGGTACTGTCACACACACCACACACACACACACACACACACACACACACACACACACACACACACACACACACACACACACACACACACACACACACACACACCACAGCTGGTACTGTAACACACACACACCACACACACCACAGCAGGTACTGTTACACACACACACACACACACACACACCACAGCAGGTACTGTAACACACACACACCACAGCAGGTACTGTAACACACACACACCGCACACACACACCACAGCAGGTACTGTAACACACACACACCACAGCAGGTACTGTAACACACACACACACACACACACACACACACACACACACACACACCACAGCAGGTACTGTAACACACACACACACCACAGCAGGTACTGTAACACACACACACACACCACAGCAGGTACTGTAACACACACACACCACACACACACACCACAGCAGGTACTGTAACACACACACACATACACACCACAGCAGGTACTGTAACACACACACACACACACACCACAGCAGATACTGTAACACACACACACACCACAGCAGGTACTGTAACACACACACACACACACACCACAGCAGGTACTGTAACACACACACACATACACACCACAGCAGGTACTGTAACACACACACACACACACACACACACACACCACAGCAGATACTGTAACACACACACACACACCACAGCAGGTACTGTAACACACACACACACACACACACACACACGTCAGCAGGGACTGTAACACACACACACCACACACACCACAGCAGGTACTGTAACACACACACACACACACACACACCACAGCAGGTACTGTAACACACACACACACCACAGCAGGTACTGTAACACACACACACACACACACACACACACCACAGCAGGTACTGTAACACACACACACCACACACACACACACACACCACAGCAGGTACTGTAACACACACACACACACACACACACACACACCACAGCAGGTACTGTAACACACACACACACACACACACACACACACCACAGCAGATACTGTAACACACACACACACACCACAGCAGGTACTGTAACACACACACACACACACACACACACACACGTCAGCAGGGACTGTAACACACACACACACACCACAGCAGGTACTGTAACACACACACACACACACACACACCACAGCAGGTACTGTAACACACACACACACACACACACACACACCACAGCAGGTACTGTAACACACACACACCACACACACCACAGCAGGTACTGTAACACACACACACACACACACACACACACACACCACAGCAGGTACTGTAACACACACACACCACAGCAGGTACTGTAACACACACACACACACACACACGTCAGCAGGGACTGTAACACACACACACCACACACACCACAGCAGGTACTGTAACACACACACACACACACACCACAGCAGGTACTGTAACACACACACACACCACAGCAGGTACTGTAACACACACACACACCACAGCAGGTACTGTAACACACACACACATACACACCACAGCAGGTACTGTAACACACACACACCACACACACACACCACAGCAGATACTGTAACACACACACACACCACAGCAGGTACTGTAACACACACACACACACACACCACAGCAGGTACTGTAACACACACACACATACACACCACAGCAGGTACTGTAACACACACACACACACACACACACACACACCACAGCAGATACTGTAACACACACACACACACCACAGCAGGTACTGTAACACACACACACACACACACACACACACGTCAGCAGGGACTGTAACACACACACACCACACACACCACAGCAGGTACTGTAACACACACACACACACACACCACAGCAGGTACTGTAACACACACACACACCACAGCAGGTACTGTAACACACACACACACACACACACACACACCACAGCAGGTACTGTAACACACACACACCACACACACACACACACACCACAGCAGGTACTGTAACACACACACACACACACACACACACACACACACACCACAGCAGGTACTGTAACACACACACACACACACACACACCACAGCAGATACTGTAACACACACACACACACCACAGCAGGTACTGTAACACACACACACACACACACACACACGTCAGCAGGGACTGTAACACACACACACACACACACCACAGCAGGTACTGTAACACACACACACACCACAGCAGGTACTGTAACACACACACACACACACACACCACAGCAGGTACTGTAACACACACACACCACACACACCACAGCAGGTACTGTAACACACACACACACACACACACACACACACACCACAGCAGGTACTGTAACACACACACACCACAGCAGGTACTGTAACACACACACACACACACACACACACACGTCAGCAGGGACTGTAACACACACACACCACACACACCACAGCAGGTACTGTAACACACACACACACACACACCACAGCAGGTACTGTAACACACACACACACCACAGCAGGTACTGTAACACACACACACACACACACACCACAGCAGGTACTGTAACACACACACACACACACACACACACCACAGCAGGTACTGTAACACACACACACACACCACAGCAGGTACTGTAACACACACACACCACACACACACACACACACCACAGCAGGTACTGTAACACACACACACACACACCACAGCAGGTACTGTAACACACACACACACACACACACACACACGTCAGCAGGTACTGTAACACACACACACACACACACACACACACACCACAGCAGGTACTGTAACACACACACACACACACCACAGCAGGTACTGTAACACACACACACACACCACAGCAGGTACTGTAACACACACACACCACACACACACACCACAGCAGGTACTGTAACACACACACACACACACACCACAGCAGGTACTGTCACACACACACACCACACACATTCATCCTGACCCACATCATGAGCTTCACACTCTCCTCCGCAGTGAGATCTCCATCCAGAAGATCCAGCTGGACGGCGACTCTCCTCCATCCGTGACGAGGAAAGACACACAGACGTCAAACACGGTAAACCTGAGACTGCACTGACTGAACCTGATTCACTCTTTACAATCAATCAAAACGCTTTCTGCAGTGGATCTGCAGTGTGCTTTATTGGCGTCAATCGCAGATTTTGTGTTGCCAAAGCTGTGTATAATGAGAGAAAATTAAAAGTAGCACAAGTTATATTAGCAATTAAGGTGAAATAATAAGTGCAGAATAAAGGAAATGAAATAGTGTAAGCTAAGCTAATAGCAATATAACAGAAAGGAAGTGATTAAACAGTAATAACCTGGTGATTTTCTCAGGTGGACATTGTTCCAGTGTCTGAGCCGGTCTCTCCTCCTGATCCCGCTCCTCCGGAGAAGGCTGTCAGGACCAGTTCCCAAAATTCCAAGCGCAGGTACACATCCCACCAGCACACAGTGTGTTTCCAGAGCGGGCCACGACACACACACACACATTCTCACACCAGCTCTCCTCTACAGTTTGATTACATCCGGCCCCTGTGTGTGTGTGTGTGTGTGTGTGTGTGTTTACAGGTCTTCCAAAAGCACTCTGTGTCTACAGGATTTCCGAATGATTGCAGTGTTGGGCCGGGGACATTTTGGCAAGGTAACTAGAACATGTTTCAGTCACATCATTATTATAGCATCTATAGCAGCTAGTCAGACTCAGCACACACACTTCTACAGAAGTCTTACACATCCACCAACATCTTTTATACTGTGTTTGCTTTAGAAACAGTGGCTAGTTTGATTATGCATTCAGCTAAGAGTGCACCTTTCTGCATTAAACATATTTAACCATATTCAAATCCAGGCATTGACTAGTTGACAACTTCTCTGCAAGCAGTTTTATTTATATACTATGGTACTCTCTTTGAGAATATATCTGGTTTTGTTTTTATTTCAAGAATTTTCAGCTTTCTTTTTTTCATTTTAAGTATGTTTTTTTTTTTTTGTATTACTGTTATTTCAGTTTTAGAATAAAAAAATAAATAAATTCAGTATTTTTTATTAATATTTTTTGTAAGCTTTTTAAGTTATGTTATTGTTTGCAACAAAAAAAATTCTGTAAATGTTTAGTAAAAATAAGTCTTGCAAGAAATGTTTTTTAGTATTATTACTATATTAATAATATCGTATATTTATTGTTTTTTATATTTATTATTATTTTTATTATTTTAAATAATCAGTTTCCTTTCTAATTTTAATTTAGATTTTATTATTTTTTTATTTTACTTAACAGTTGCAACACTTCTTGCAAGTCCCACACAAAACTAAATCAGTGGTTTTGCTTCTCAGATTTTGCATTGCATTATATCAAATGCAGTAAGAAATGTTTTTCCTCTCAGTTTGAGACGCTGAGCAGCTGGAAACAGTGTTTCTGTGACGAGCCAGTGGTGAATGAAGATTCAGGTGTCTGTTAATCATGATATTTGTGTTTCCAGGTGCTTCTGTCCGAATACAAACGCTCAGGAAAGGTGTATGCCATCAAAGCACTGAAGAAAGGGGACATTGTGGCTCGAGACGAGGTGGAGAGGTGAGAGAAAGATGCATTTCCTGTTTGTGCTCTTTGTACACATGACGGTTCATCCCTTCAGTCTTCAGACTCACGTATCCTCTCTCTTCCAGTTTGTTGTGTGAGAAGCGGATCTTCGAGACGGTGAACAGCGCACAGCATCCGTTCCTGGTCAATCTGTTTGCATGTTTCCAGACGCCAGAACACGTGTGTTTCGTCATGGAGTACACGGCTGGCGGAGACCTGATGATGCACATCCACGCTGACGTCTTCTCTGAAACACGCTCTGTGTACGTGTGCAATATGCAACACTAGTAGTTCAATAAACATTATAAAATCAGGCAAATAATATATGAACAGACTCTTCTATAATAAACTTCAGATTATATATAAGAATAAATCTGTGAAATTTGGTGTAAGTGCTGCTGAAGTGGAGAAACAAACAGCTTAAAGAACAAAATATTATGAAATGCCTAATAGCCCAAAATCTCAAAACTGACCAGTGCATGAAGAAAAAACAATGTTGTTGTGTGTCGTGTCTTGCTTTAATAATCATTGTGCAATCTGAATGTGTTGTTCCTGGATTTGTGTGTGTTTTTCATGAGTGTTTTACTGTATTCTTCATATGTGTGTGTGTGTGTGATTCAGGTTTTATTCTGCATGTGTGGTTTTGGGCCTTCAGTTTCTTCATGATAATAAGATTGTGTATCGGTGAGTAAACACTCAAATACAGCTGCTTTCATAAACTTGAGTTAAGAGTTAATTCTTGCTTCTGTGTGTGTGTGTGTGTGTGTGTGTCAGAGATCTGAAGCTGGATAACCTGCTGCTGGACACTGAAGGTTATGTGAAGATCGCAGACTTCGGTCTCTGTAAAGAGGGTAAAGAGTCACACACTGCTGTAAAGATATTGATGAGATAATGGAGAAAGAGCATGAGATTTGTTCACTGCTGGGTCTGAGTGATCTGGAAATGACAAGATGTGTCTATTATTTTTAATAACTCTACCGTTCAGAGGGTTTGGGTCGGTAAGAAGTCTCTTCTGCGCACCAAGGGTTTATATATGTGTATATATATATATATATATATATATATACATATATAATTAACTATTTTCTATTTGAATATGTTGTAAAAATGTATTTTTATTCCTGTGATCAAAGATGAAGTTGCATTATAATTACTCAAGTAATTGCTGTAAAATATGAAACCGGTTCTTTCACATTTTTATTCAAGTTTTTGTCAGCCAAAAAAGCTATAAATCACAGTTGGTTCATTTTTAAGGGGTCATATGATGCACTTTCAATTTTTCCTTTCTCTTTGGAGTGTTACAAGCTCTTGGTTGATAAAGAGGATCTGTGAAGTTGCAAATCCAAAGAGATGTTCTTTATAAAAGTTGAGTCAACTACACCCTCCTAAAATTGCTCAGTTAGACACGCCCCCAACATGTCTACGTGGGAAAATTTGCATTACACCACCAAATGTTCATGAAGAACATTCATCTGCATTCATCTGCACCATGTTGTTGAGTCGCTGTGGGTTTCGTTGTGAAAGCGAAGCTAGAAATCAGTTGAGTTGAATTTCAACTCTGTTCCAGAACAGTTCAACCCAAATATTCAGATGTGTGCAGCACATTTAATGGAGGACGCTATGAGTGTCTGTTTCTATAAAGTGGGGCAATACCAACTTTGCAAGGACAGTCTGGTGCTCCTGACTCACAGCCTGTAAATACATTTACATATTTAAAGGGATTTGCCACCGATAATTCAAACGTGAGTTTTGAGCAGTTTCGAGAACGTTTGTTGTTTCTCCGATCACAAATGCTGACATGGTTTTATGCTTAAAAGGCGTGATACGGATACGTAACACGTAAAATGAAAGTCTAAGACATTATAATCATTAATTATGTCCCCACTGGATGAAACAAATGCCTAATTTATAATGAGTTTCATTTAGGGGTGGGCGGATCGATCGAAATATCGATAGTATCGATGCCAACACTGGTATTGGTATCGGATCGATACAATTGTAACACAACGCGCCGAGGCACATTGAACAGAGTGAGCGAAGCTGATAGCACATTGAATGAGAGATCAGGATTGCAGAGAGGAAGAGAATCGTTGTGTGGAGCTATTTTATGGCACTAAATGAAAATATTGCAACTTGTGATATGGGTAAAAAGAGCATTCGATTCTGTGGCAACACCACAAACCTATACAAACCTGTAAAGAATTCATTCTGCAGTGCCTAATAACTAATAATTTTGTGGACTTCAATAAATTAATAAAAAATATTGCCAAATTTATCATTCATTCACCTCAGAAATAATGACATTCTGCTCTACTCTAGACAAAATATGTATTTTTTTAAGTAAAAAGTATCGAATTGGTATCGATATCGCCAATATTTGCTATTGAATCGATACCAAATTTTGCAGTATCGTCCACCACTAGTTTCATTGTTTTTGTCTTGTTAAACTGGGACACAGCATCACAGTAAGAGGCGTTACATTTCTGTCACATGCTTGAGGTATTCGGCCAATCACAACGCACTGGATAGCTGACCAATCAGAGCACACCTCGCTTTGCAGACCGATGAGCTTTGTAAATATCAACATGTTTCAGAAAGGTGGGGCATAGAGGAGAAACAATAATTAATAGTATGAGGAAAATAATGTGTATTTTGACCCTTAAACCACATAAACACATTTCATTACACTAAATAATTAAATTTTTAGCAACATCATATGACCCCTTAAAATAGTAAATACTGCAAAAAGAGATGCCCTTTCTGTCTGTTGAATGTCTGGTTTCTGTCTCCTGTCCTGTAGGAATGGGTCATGAGGACAGAACCAGCACATTTTGTGGGACTCCAGAGTTTCTGGCTCCTGAGGTTCTGACAGACACGTCCTACACCAGAGCCGTGGACTGGTGGGGTCTGGGCGTGCTCATCTACGAGATGCTGGTCGGAGAGGTATGCATGCGTCTGTGCAAGTTGTGCTTATTATTCGATTGTTTCCCCCCAAAAAAGTTTCTTTAAGCATAAATCTAACAAAATCTGCTGAAGTCATTTTTTGTGGTTTCAACATACTTTTACTGGAGATGTAAAACAGTATGATAAGAAGTTTTGTTTTCTGATTCGTAATCTGTGTGTGTGTGTCCAGTCGCCGTTCCCAGGTGATGATGAGGAGGAGGTGTTCGACAGCATTGTGAATGATGAAGTACGTTACCCAAGATTCCTCTCTAGCGAGGCCATTGGCATCATGAGACGGGTAAGACTGTGTTTCTCCCCCAAAGCTGTTCTGTGATTGGCCAGGTTTGTCAACTTTCCTTGTTTTTCATTTGTAGCTGCTGAGGCGTAATCCCGAGAGACGACTGGGCTCCAGTGAAAAAGACGCAGAGGACATCAAGAAACAACCTTTCTTTAGAGTATGAAGACTTCTTCTCTTAATGGGGCAAAGTGATTATTAAAAAAATATGAGATGGGAGGAAATACTATACTTTGCGACATATTTTGCTTTTGTAAATTGTTTGCATTCCCCCAAGAAACGTTGTATTTGCTTGCAAAACATTTGTCCCTAACACCAATGCAGAATTCTACAAATGTTTTGTGAGAGAAACCAATGTTTCTTCGGGGAGCGTAATACTTTTGTGAGAGTATGTAAAGTTGCTTAGGGTGAACGCAATATATTTGTACGCAATTGAAGTTTCTTAGAGGGAAACGCAGTACTTTTGTGAGAGAATGCAATGGTTTGCAAGTGAACCCAAAGTTGCTTTGGGGAACGCAATACTTTTTTGAGATAATATAAGTTTCTTGGCGAAATGCAATATTTTTGTGAGAGCATGCAAATGTTTCGCAAGTTTCTTGGGGGAATGCAAAAGATTCGCGAGTGAATGCAAAAGCATTGAAATCTCATATTTTGGGGAGTTTCCATATAATAATGCCAAAGTTGCAATGATGGCGTGACTGACTGATCTTCTCTCACTCTAGACTATGGACTGGGAGGCACTTTTGCAGCGGCAGGTTCCTCCTCCTTTCGTTCCTGCAGTGAAGGGAAAAGAAGACGTCAGTAACTTTGACGCCGAGTTTACGAATGAAGCCCCGACGCTGACGCCTCCTCGTGAGCGCCGGACCCTTTCACGCAAAGACCAGGACTACTTCAGGGACTTTGACTATGTGTCTGACTTCTGCTAGGGCACGAGTGTGCACACTGACGCTGCTAGGTGTGGGAGATGTGGACCATTGAGACGACACATCAGTCGTTCCTAGTCCACATCTAGACTGCTTGGCGTTAGGACTGACGCTTCCTCAGAGGCTTCCTGTCAATGAAACATGGGTTTGTTCAACATGAAAACCACAATAAAGGGTTTGACATCTCCTGACTGCCTATAAGAGAGATTGGAGCTTGAGGAAATTACTCCATCTGACTGAAGAAGGTGCATCTAAGATGAAGAGATTCAAGAATCCACATAATGTGAAGCTCTGAAAGCCGGAAGGCAAGATGTTTTTTTGTCCTGTTTGCAACCTCGCAGGATTTTTATGTAGTCAGTCAGGTTCTTACATAACATTATCTTTAGCACCAGAAGCTAATGAAGTCATGAATCTTGTGTATAGAGTGCTGCAGGGATGACGTGTTTCTGTAAGTCAACGAGTTCGCCTTTCAGCACATCCTGATTCTTTAAATGGGTTTTTGGGTTAATTGTTTGAAATAAGGTCTATGTTTAACACAAGCTCAAGATATTTTAACATTTTATTCAACGACATGAAATGCATCAATAATACTCCCCCGTGTTGAAAAAGTCTGTTGCTAACAAATGGCTAAATGGGACTTCAGATGTGATAAGAAGATTGCTCTCTTGCTCACTATTCTTATCAAAACTTTCAGGGAAGATGTTTTTAAATAATGTTATAAAATAAAGTTTACTGGGGTAAACTATTGTTTACTATACTATTGTTTTTTACTTTATTTGGAGGGAATAAACATGATGCTAACTTATGGGTTTTTCCAACAAAAATTCATCCCTGCAGCGCTCAATGGGAGCTTGTTGACTAGCAGAGTCCAGTTTCATGGTACTGACCCGAGTAAAATGGCTCACCGAATTCTCCCTTCTCCTGTTTTTCTGTCTCCATTTTCTGTTTTGACCAATGTAGACACATCACACACAATCCAGAGACTGTTTCTTGTGTAATACACTCCTTTAACCACACGGGGTGGCAGAGAGTTTGACACACAACACCTTTACTACAGTATGTTATGAGCATGTCCCATGACCAAACACAGCAGCAACCTCCAGGTTTTTATTTTTAGATATCTGGTTTTTCTTTCTCACTGAATCCTGACTAATTCTGGAAATGCTATGCCTGAATATTATTATATTAAACAACTTGACTCTTTTTTTGGGCAATATCATTTCTCTCATAGTCTCTTTTATAACTTTTTTATTTTTTTTGGACCAGAGTCAATTGTGCAAACTTTACCTAAATTAAGAAAAAAAAAAAAAAATATCAAGATTATTAGTGTTACAGAAAGGTTAGATGTGAGCTACACATTTATATTAAATAGTTTACTCCATCAACTCTGATTTATTAACAAAATGGCAGTGAAGGTGGCAGGACCATCCGTTACATAAGCAAATAAACGAATACTACTAATGCGCTGTGAGGAACTTGATGAAGGGATGGTTTGAAGCACTTTGAGATGATTATTACCCAGAGGAGAAAAGTATCCATGGAGTCCAAGAGATGGAGATGTAAAATATGAGATCATGTCAAACTATTGTATTGTTTTTCTGCTCCATACATTGGTCTTTTTCCAAATGACATTACACTAAACTCCAGAAACATGACATGCATTTTTAAGTGATCTAGAGCATGATATTATCAGAGCTTTTTTCATTCTCAATCCCCATTTTTCCATGAAATCCAGTCAAAAGTGTGCAGTAAGTACTAATTTGTGATTGCTTTATTCTAATGCAATTTCTTCCCTATTAATCTGGTAAGAAAAACAAAATCATGTATTTTTATTTCAGCAGTGATTCTCAACACAATATTAAAAGAGCCCCATTTACAAGGTAAAATAATCTTATTTTATGCTTGTATTCCTGCTGTCATAATGACAAAGTTGCTTGTTTTCCAATTTTTATTAACAGAATATGGGACTGTTGATAAATTAATTGGTCGGTTTATTTTGTGATTCCAGAAATTTCAGTACTATAAAAAAATGAAATCTGGATATATTATTTTTATATATGTTATTAATACTGTTGAATATTGTGTTTTCAATAATAATAATAATAATTTAAATTAGTTTAAAGTTGTAAAGCATTGGAGGTTGAGGTCAACAGATAATTTCTCCTGTATTGTGACGTATATCCAAATTGATCAGATTATCCAAAAGAAAAACATATGTCATGGAATTATTCCAGTCTCTTCCAACAGTTTTCCAACAGGTTTTTTTTTATAAAACAAGAATAAATAAAAGATGGATTAATAAATGCATTAAATTAAGGTTTATTTAATCTATGTTGCTTAATTTTAAAGGTTCTATTCGTTTAATAAATTGTGCTTAAAATAGTTTTTAATTATATTAGTACATTAAATAAATACAGGTTCTGTAATTAGTCTGCAGAACATGTTGACACAAATATAGCCACAATCTGTGCTGCTAAACTGGAAAAAAAAGCAGTATTTTATTTCTATTATAAGCTTACCCAGATATCACAGATACGTCTGTAAGAGGTCTGTTAAAGATCTCTTCATCTGGAAAGCATCTGCTGTGTACAAACATTAAATCTGCTTGTTGGTTGTCAGGAAGGCCTGAAATGAGTCCAAAGGGGCTGTGTTATAGAGGAGAGCAGCCTCAGAAACCTGATGGAGATGACCAGCGCTTCACACTGAACTATCATGTCTCGTGTGATTTCTGCCTTCTTTAAAGCTGGATGTGTGTACCACTGTGCTGAGGTGCTTGTAACTGATTTATTGTGCTGCTGAAGGTTAACCGATCACAGATTTGTGCTCCTCTAATGATCTTTAATTTATTTAGTTTTCCCTCCTTTAATTGTTTTTAATTCAGTGTGTTGTAGTCTTGGACAAATATGTCTAAAGTGTCAGTATTAAAGAAATAAAGCCCGGATACATGACAGTGAGGGTTGGGAAAGATCTTTTATCCTTCATTTGTGCTTAAAAGAAGATACAATCTTCTGGGGCCAGTTGTTTAGAGTTTCATCTGGATCAGAATGATCTGGATTTGCAAATCCCATGTTTTGCTCTCCAGGATCAGGTAACCTCTTTTATTTTTGTGCTAGTTTTTCAAAGTAGCATTGGATTGGATTTTGCATTGCATTTACACACATAACTACTTCTGACCGGTCCATCTCATCTGTTTTTTTTTTACCAGTTTTACATGTTATTACATTTTTGTTTTCCATATGGTCATATTAGCATCAAGATGATTCCTGCTCATGTGAAAAATATATTCTGACTCAAAAAAATAGTGAAACCTTGTGATTATGAAACCAATTGATATGCAACAATAAAAGGTATTTAAGCCATAAATGTACAGTATAGGACGTTCTACATTTACATTTATACATTTAGCAGACGCTTTTATCCAAAGCGACTTTTTTTTTTTTTTTTTTACCAGTATGTTCTGATATTTTCACAATGCAATGATATGTACATTAAAGTTAGAGGGAGGAAGAAAAATGTTTTTGGTGCAAACATCTTAAACTGACAAACATTATAAAGAAGTACTTTAGAAAAAAATGCAATGTGTTGTGTGCAGCTGGTCTCTCTCAGGTCCCGTGGTACAGTCTGTCGCTGTGGTTCTCCGAGTGCGTCTGTAGGTGGCGCTGTAGATCCAGTCTCCTCTGGAAGCCAAGTGGGCAGTGTGAGCATCTGAAGGGCTGGTAGCTGCTGTGTTTCCTGCTGTGTGTGATCAGATTGGAGCTCTGGCTGAACGCTTTACCACACACCACACACACATGAGGCTTCTCACCTGAGAGAGGACAGTGCATTAGCTACAGAACTGCCTTGATGTCTACCACTCACTACACGGGCAGCTAATCTACTGTCAGTACACAACTGCACAGAAACACAAATCAAGTGCCTTCATTTTTCAGTTTCACAACACTTCCCACCTGATTTTGCAACACACAAGTTATTTCATGCAGGTTTGTGCACAAGACTTCTAATTTATTAGCCGCTGTAAGTGACTTAAAAGAATAAAGTGCAAAAAAAAATTGAAGTTACAAACCAGTGTTTATGTTTATGACAGCGAATTTCTAATAAAGCAATAAGCCCCAAGAAGCCGTGCTTTACAGTGAATTTATAACAGCTAAAGGGTGTTGTTAGGCACGACGTGAAGCTGCTTTTATAAAACGGTTATTCCATATACATAGTAATGTTTCACAAAATAAAACAGAGCAAATAAATTGTAAAGATATTAATGAAAACATTATTCTTCCACCAAACAATGTAGTTCCACACAAACATTTGTGGTTCCAATAAAGTGGTTGCCGAGCAACACACAGAAGTAAACAAAAGAGTCTTTTACAACAGCTTTGATCTTGGCTCAACCAATCAGAATCAAGGACCGGAACGTTTTATAATAATATGATGACACTTTTCCAAAATAATGAAGAACGAAAGGGACATTATTCTAAAACACTTAGTGTGAAACGAAGCGTCGCGTTCATGTCTCTTGTTTTTATTAAGGCCCTCAGTATCACTGTGTTAGTGCATTACATTAGTTAATGTTAAGTATTTTAGAATGTTCTGAAAAACACACATTCACCGTGTTTTGACACTGCATTGGTCGAAGATGTTAGTCTAGCGTGTTTACACAGAAAAATAATGGAAAAGTAGTGCAGTGGGAAGAAAAAACATGTTCTGGATTAATGGTACACAGCTAAAATATTAGGAAGCGAATGACTTCGGTTTTCCAAATAAGGCATAAACTATGGCGAAATTTGAGCACTATTTTCTATTTTACAAATATAGTTAAAATGAGTTAAGTTGACTTCTTTATAGCAGCTACATGAATAACAGACTAATGAACTCTACTCACAGGATATGATGATGCACTTCCACGTTTGTGTTATTAGCATTAAATTACACAAAAACTACTTTAACGCTGTTGTGTGACGAATGTCAAATTTAACATCTTTCTTTCTTCAGACCAACATAATGGCCCAATATTTTTTTCCCACTTGAGGATTATTTTATTTGTATAAATTTTTTGGTAACTGGAACAAATCTGGAACACAAAAGTGATATCAGGTGAACCACAGAAATAATGGGGTCCAGAAATATAAGGGTCCAGAGATTCTGACTTTAGAATGTTTTGTTCCGGAATCGGAATTAATTAGGCTTTAATGGAATTTTAAGTCAATGGAAATTTTTTTTACCTGTGTGTATAAACGTATGTTTCTTCATGTCAGATTTCTGGTGGAATCTCTTTCCGCAGTAGGGGCACGGGAACGGCCG
This sequence comes from Carassius gibelio, assembly GCF_023724105.1. Taxonomy (NCBI): domain Eukaryota; kingdom Metazoa; phylum Chordata; class Actinopteri; order Cypriniformes; family Cyprinidae; genus Carassius; species Carassius gibelio. The sequence continues at coordinate 29,985,306 of NC_068373.1, forward strand.
CGTGTCCGAGTGAATGAGCAGGTGTGTGGAGAGAGTCGACGACCTCTTAAACACCTTCCCACAAACCTTACAGGTGAAACTCCGCTCCTGAAACACACATTCATACAGTCTGTGTTTAGAATAGAACATTAACACACTAGTTATGCTGTATATAGTATGTAGACTCTTCATGCAGCATGTCAACTTTTTGTATGCATCAGATCTGGATGACTTACTACATCTCTTTACTCATTATTTGACCAAACTACCAAAAGTTAAAAAAAAAGTATAGTTTAGTTGACTATAATATGATAATAATATGGATGCTATGTATACAGCAAGTGTTCAGTACTTACTCTCATCCTTAGTATTCCCGTAGGTCTGTACCCATAATGCTCCTGGGTACAGCCTGTGGAGCCGGCCAATGGGAGAGCAGCCCTGTTGTCATGTGACTTGCACAAGTGCGATGCCAAACCCACAGCAGAGGACAGGAACTACAGAAGTCATAGCAATATTAATATCACATCATATCATCAGTGGAGATAGCACTGAGTTTTCTGATCTGTTCCCGATCAACCACATGTGATCTTATGTGAATCGAGCTTGGGGTTTAAGATGTGCATGTGCATATCATGTATGAATAGTTTCAGCATGAAACCCACACAAAAACCCACGTGTGAGTTGTGAATGTGTGAAAATCCTGTCAGGTGATAGCAGATCTATACTAAAGCATGTCCCATTTGAATTGATAAATCATTATCAAATCAGTTTCTATATCTTCATATATTTAACCCTGTTTATTTTTTACTTCATAAAATATCTGTTTTAAATTAGGAATTCTTTTAAATCAGGCCTCTTTTTTTGTCACAATGAAGGCATTATAGTTAGTAACATACAACAATATTTATTAAATTCACAGTAAATACAAAGACAGTCTGTTGAGTCAACCTTGTTACCCCGTTAACTTTTTATTTAATCTTGTTTAATCTAGTTCATTCAAATTTCAGCTTAGCTGAGGGCCAATAAACTTAAACTTTCTTGTTTTCTGAAAGAATTAATGAAAAATAAGTTGAAATGGCAAAATCTCAATTTTTTCTTTTTACAGTAACCAGACCATGTTCATTACTCCCAAATGACCTTTATCCTTAAAGGGGTCATCGGATGCCTATTTTCCACAAGTTGATATGATTCTTTAGGGTCTTAATGAAAAGTCTGTAACATATTTTGGTTAAAATTTCTCAGTGGTAGTGTAAAAAACACATTTTTACCCTGTCAAAAACAGCTCTTTTCAGAGCAAGCCGTTTTGTAGCAAGTTCCTTTAAATGTTAATGAGCTCTACTGACTCCGCCCCTCTCTTCTGAGTAGCTCTCTGAGGAACTGTTTACTTTAGCCGCATTAATCTGAAACTTGCTAATTAGCACATTATAAGGAAAGGAGATTTGCAAAGACTCATAAAAAAAAAAAACTTATACTCATTTCTTCTGTATGTGAACCTGGATCATGAATGATTCGCTTGAACATAAACACATTTATGTAGATCGGGGATTCAGTGGCTCAGATGTTGGGAGTAAATGACGACTGCTATGTTCATTACATCAAACAACAAGACAGATCACTCAGCGCGGGTCTAATGTAGGTCACCAGTCCAGTCTGTGCTAAAAAGATACTGTCAATCAATGGCAGGGGGAGGGGCCTGCTTATGTGATGTCACACAGACGGGAATCTGAGATCGGCTCAATTTCAGAAAGGGGTAAAGATTTTAGTAGATAATAAATAAGATTTAAGTAGAAAAAACAACAACAACAACAACAACAAAAACCCTGGGTGGATCTTTATCATTATAGGGTGGTTGTGTACACACACTGCCAACACACATTTCAGCTCAAACAACTTTTAAAAGTGCCTGTACTGTAGCATCCTATGACCCCTTTAATCAGTAAACACTGTTATAATTATGAGCCCTTGGAAGTCCTATGTGGTCCCTGGCTCCAAAAAGTTTGAAAAGCCCTACAATAAGGACACATACGACAGTTCCTCACCTTCTCACAGAGCGGACACTCACACAGCGGCGTCTGGACGTTGTTCAGCTGATGGTGCCTGAGTAAAGCCTGAATCAGACGCTCCAGATCAGATCCAGAGGACGACAGGTCAGATGAGGGACAAACTCCAGACTGCTTCCCTGCTATCATCACACACAAGACAACATCTAAAATTAGAAAAAATACAGGGCGGAGCTTGACTTTGTCCATCTGGAACTGATTGGATGATTGGAAGTTGTGCGTTGCTAACAAAACAGAGACAGAAACGAAACAGACCCTGATAGCCCCACCCTCACACCACAGCACATAACAGGAAGAGAAGAGTAGTCATTTCCAGGGGAAGGAAGGGTAACCTATTTGACCTTAAGTGCACAGATAAATCATTTATAACAAACACTACAAAAAATAAAAGAATGTCTTAATATGAAATTCGAATGGTATGACAATAAGAGATTAGATTGTGCAAAAACTGAAATCTCAACATGGCAGACTTGTTACTAAATTGTTCAGATGACAATATTAGGTGAAAAATCTTATTTGGGTCATGTATTTCAAGACATATGTTAGAATCTGTGATTGTGAAGTACAGTGAATATCCACACCGGTGCGGTGACAGACTGTCACACACACATACTCCTCAAAACATTAGATTCATCCGCGCTGGAGCACAACCCACTCAAGGAAGATAACTCCACAAACAGCTGCAGTTGCAGGTTTTCAAACAGAGATGGCGACAAAGAGGCAAAACTTACAGACTGCAGCTTTAACCCTTGTACAGTCTTCAGTCACTTCTGAATGGAGGATCTTACATTTTGAATTTTTGTGTCTCCAGAATGGTATGAAACTTGGTGACTTTTATAACACTTAATACGTGAACACAAAAATAAAATGTACCAGCAGTAATTGGTATGAATATTATCAGCAGATGCAGACAACTGGTACATGCAGAGTTTGACACCACGCGGTGGGAAATTGCAGTCTAATTGGAGAGAGGCATTTCAACAACTGCACCATGCTCTCACTATCACTGCGTCTCAATGTTCACACTATCCATCCTAAATAGTATGTGAAATTAGAATAAGTGTGTCCCAAAGCATACTATGTTGAAAAGAGTATGCCAAATGAGTGTCTACTATTTCAGGTCAATTTTTAGAAGTGTTGATCAATGCACACTCTTAAAACTGCCCACAATCCATTGCGCTTTGGCGAAGGATTCGGTCCAGAACTACATACATGAATAAAATGCGTTAGAAAAACTACAAATGTGGCGGATGCGCACGATCGATGTTTAGTTAACTTTAGAGAGGTAAACATCCAATTGGTCGTTAACTTTTAAATCCATCATGCACAAAATATGAGAATAGATGGCAGCTCAACGAGATACTTTGTTCTCTCCAGTACGGTAGGAAGTTAAATGAAATGTGGAGGATGTTAACTGTGACAAGATGATTGACAGCCCAGCTTACAGTGACAGGATGCGTGTAATTATTTGACAGGGCGGTCTGTTAAAGACACAGTTGTGTGACATGATAGTAAGTCCCAAAGCTTGCCTAATCCTCTACTACAAAAGTGTGTTCTGTTCCTTCATTAAAAGAGTCCATACTTTAAGGGTGTAGTATAAGTAAGCACATTGAGATAGAGGGCAGAAGCTGCTCATCTGCCTTCAGAAGTTGGCAGAAATTGGCCTAGTCTCTATTTTAATCTGAAATACTGCAATAATTGAAAAAGAGTTGTCAAAAATATAATTTTTTTTACTATATAAAAAAAGTTATATTTCTTTTGACCATGAAGTTGAGTGAGACTCCCAAATGAGGAGTGCACAAGGGTTAAACATTAATGAATATTCCAAGCAAACACTGAACATTCTAAGAACGTTCTGGATGTTCTGAACAAATGTTGTTTACTAAAACATTTTTTCAGTCTTTAATAATGTTCTGAAAATGTAAGACACAACCAAAAACTTTTAGTTGGACATTCGTATAACATTTGAATATCACTAGTTGTTTCAGGACGTTAATTTCAAGAGAAAGTATTTAAAAACTGGATGAAATAATGTTTTTAAATGATCAGAATAGAATAGTTTGTGGTGAGGTATTTGGTTCATAATGAGTCATTCAAATTGATTATATCACCTCATGGAAGACATTTGCGGGAGCTTTGTTGAAGTTAAGTTCTCATGAGCTGTGAGGTGTCATATTCTGATGATTAAAGTTTGTAATTCAGACCCTGTTTTCTATATGAGTGTCTTCACATTATGAGTGTATTTATTTGACATCATGCTCAGTCTGCCGCACTCTTCGAGTCACTGCTGGTGTTACGCTGTGCTGAGCTGTTCTTCATGTACCTGCAGTGGGTGAAGGCCAGGCTCCAGCTCCAGCTCCAGCTCCAGCTCCATCGGTGCTGTTTTGGGTCTGGCTGCTGTCGGTGGATGTGCAGGGAAGCAGCTCCAGAGCCGATGAGCGACTGCTGGACGTCCATCCGTCATGATGCCCATGCTGAGAGTGGGCGGAGCGTGTGGAGTGATGCCCCGCCCTCTTACTTTTCACTAGAAACGATCGAGGCATTTCATCCGCGGCAGTGAAGCCACAGACGGGGTCAGGTTACAGTCTGAACGGAAAGAACAACACATCCTACATGATTTGAAAGTTGATTCATAATAATCACTGTAAATAAGTTCAGTGTCATATTTATTAATAACAACTAGTATATTTTTTTGATTCTCAATATTAGAAGATAAATGGAAAAATGAAGATAAATACTGCAAAAAGTGTATACAATTATTCATACAATATGTAGACATGATCATAATATCAAATATACTTGTTCATTATATAATAATTGGTATCATTAATGTATTTTGATGAATTCTCCTCATCAGAAGAAAAATTAACCAGTAAAACAATGAAATATTCAATTATTGTGTAAATGTAGATTAGTAGAAATTATCAGACGTCTCGTGAATCATCCAGACTATCAGAGAGCCATTATTCGGAGACTTTGTTTCTTATCTTTCATTAAGCTCTTGACATCAAAAACTAAAATACACTACTTTTTGACCAAGCTTCTCTGAACAGGTGCAAAAAATAAAATACATGATTTATGCTAAAACTGCACTATTCAGCATATATTATGTGTGTATTGTTTTAATCAATGCACTAATAAATCCTAAAACATTAAAAGTAATGTATGCAGAACCATAATATAGCTTCTCTCTTTTTAAAAATGTGAGTATTTATATTTATTTCTATTTAAAGCAGTATGTCTGTTAGTGTCAGATTCACCCTCGAGTGTCCGGCGATGTGTCTGGTTGTGATTCGGTTCTGAAGCTGCTACAGGAAGTGCAAGAGTTTTCTGATGTTTCAAACATCAAATCAGGACGGCTGGTAAATCTGCTCATTCATCAGCACTGCCGTCCATGAGAAAAGAGCAGAAGGTGCCCATCAGTGTCACTTTCCTCCTGCGTTTACCTCAAGCACCTGATTAAGTCTAACAGTGCACGAAATGTAACCTGTCTGAATCAAGTTTCACAGTATCAAATATTTCTCCTACAGTTCCTCCGGAGAAGTAAATGAGTCACTCCCAGCTAACAGGAATCGTTATGAATGTTCTGGCAAGGTTCTGCCAACAAACGTGTTTCTAGTAATGCTATAATAGAACTTTCAGTATCTGATCTTTAATAACATTCTAAAACATTAGCACAAAAACATTCACACATCATTCACGGAATTTTAGTTTGTTTGTCTGGAACTTCTAGATCATTTGAAGAGCAATGTTTGAGTTCATTTTGTGATCTTCTGAATGCTTAGATTGGATGAAATACAAATCTGAAAGTCTAGAGGAGACACTCGTAATCCAAAGTCAGCGATCTCAAGAGTGCAAAAAGTGCATGATCTTCTTCCTCAGATACATTTACTTGAGATGCAATATTAAATTTTATTCATCAAAATTAAGTGATTTTTATCCTTCAAATAAGAGCAGCAGAAAACCAACTCCTTATCCCTAGTAAGATTCCCAGACAACAAGACTTCTTAACATACGCCAAGTAAATGTATTTTAATTTAAAAACATTTAGATATTTGCAAAACTAGACTAAAATATCAAGAAAATCACTTTTTGCATTGAATATAAATGCAAACGCTTCTGCTGTTTTTTATAGCTCTAAACTCTTACTGTAATTACTGGCCCAGAAACAGAAAGTTGATGAAACTTCATCATGATGAAAAACTAACCTCTGATCACCGCAGTGTTCTTCTGGGAGATGCGAGCTTCTGAATATCAGTTCAGCAGCTGTGAGAGATGCTGGGTTAAACAGAGGCTGTAGGAGTTCACGAGACCACAGAGACGTGAACGCTGCACCCACACTGACCCACTGTGATATCTCATCTGTTTTGGTTTGTGATTTTGGTATGAGGGAGATTACCCAGCATGCACAGGGACAAAGTCATTATAGTTTTTCTTTTTGCATAGTTGCGCAGCTGCAATTGTTCTCCAGTTTAGTATACTGGGATGGTATTCTCAAAGCAGGGTCCGCGACTTAATTTTATGTCTATTCGATTTGGAAAATTTAAAATAAATAAATAGCATTTCATAGGGCCCTATTATTGTATAACTAAATAAATAATTGTTGTTACATTCTATAAGTTAACACACAAAGTTATATGTTGAACTGCAGTACGCATATTAATCACAATTATAATTATGAGTGGGTCCTTGGAAATTTTTCTCTGCTGTAAGGGGACCTGGCCCCAAAAAGTCTGAGAACTCCAGGTTCGAGGAATCATTAAATGAACTGCAGAAACAATGTTCAGGTTGTATTTTAACAAATAATTATGCTACATTATAATCTCATTTATGTAGTATTTTCTTAAGTCCCGTTCACTATAATGGTAACTTTATTAGCGTCCACACCAACAGACGTAAACATATTGTTTAGCCACCATGCAGTTTTGTCCGAATAGTAGATTCTGACTGACTGTCAATTTTATTTTTTTTAAATCGTTCATCACCAAAACTTTGAGAGTGAGTGATGTCATACCTTTGTGTTGAACAGGCAGTTTTAAATACATAAACAAAATATTGTATCTCTCATAATAATTATTATTTTTTAGATCCTAAGTAAAGTTGTATGTAGATAAGACATTTTTAAAGAGTTTAAAACGGAGGCTACTTTATAGAATATATTTAACTGTTCATTACTTTGGAAAGAGAGAAAGATGTTTCTTCATTTCACATTTATAATCGTTTTCCCTTACAGACATTTTCCTACCAAAGCCAGTTTCAAAAAAGCGCACACAGCGCATTGTTTCGAGTTCCTAGAAAGATGCAGAAAAGACAGTGCTGAACAATATAGAGATGAAGGCGAACAAAGAAGCCCACCGGCTCCTGCTCGTTCCCCCCACAGGCCCCCCGCTTCAGCTCCTCCGCCGCGCTCACCGCGGAGCGACGCTCCTGACTCACGGAGGGAAGGGGCTCGCGATAAGATCGCGGCTCTGAGGGTTTGTGGCTTGAACACTGGAAATTCATCGAGTTCAGCTTCATCTGAGAGAGATTCACCAGCTGTGCGGGTCAGGACAAAAAAAGAAGAAAAGAAAATCTTATATGATATTGAATGATTTTAAAACACCTGTAAAACACTCCAAATAACAATGTCCTACTTAAACTTGGATTAAGACCCGTTCACACCAAAAGCGCGGTCGCGTTATTTAGGCGGGAAAAACAGTTAACTGTTTATTATTATTATTATTATGTCAGAAATATCTGAAGAATTATTAGTAGTAGCTAGTAGTTTTTTATTTTTCATTTATTTGTATGCGTGGTTATTGAGTTTTGATTTATGGTTTTAGGTTTAGTTGTAGCCTAACTTTTTATTCATTTCTAAACTCTATATCTTCAGTATTTACTTTGTACTTAGGCTACTACTTGTCATAAGGAAACATTTATTAACTAGAGACATACCATGGAGGTTGTGTATATTTTGCCATTGTATGCTGTATTTTGTTTATATACTGAGATATGTAAATAAAGTGTGTGTCTGTGTGTGTGTGTGTGTGTGAGTGGGGGGTGGGGGTAAATGTGTGAAGCACAGCAAGTCTGTGTGACAATTTAGACCCTTTGAAAAATCTCCCCATCGCATGAATTTCCAATTGAATGACTGGAATTTGCCTGTGAAATTTCTAGAATTAACAGTAGTGACCTTAAAGGGGTCATAGGATGCTACAGTACAGGCACTTTTACAAGTAGTTTTAGCTGAAATGCATGTTGGCAGTGTGTGTACACAACCACCCTATAATGATAAAGATCCACCCAGGTTTTTTTAATGTCGTTAAATAATTTCTCTTTTCTCAAATCGAGCCAATTTCAGATGCCTCACTTTGTGACGTCACACAGACAAGCCCCGCTCATGATAGATTGGTTGACAGTACCGTTTCAGCACCGACTGGACTGGCGTCTTACCTTAGACCCCCCCCTTGAGTCTGTCATGAGTCTGCCATTGTTTCACCACTGGAGAAGATGTAGACAAGAATGACTCCTAAGTGACTGAGGTGTTCTGTTGTTGGATGTTATAATAAACATAGCAGTCGTCATTTACTCCCGACCTCTGAGCCGCTGAAGATGCGGTGGATTACATTTGTTTCTGAAGGGAATAAATGTGTTTATGTGCACGTGAACCATTCATGATCCAGCTTCACCAACAGAAGAAGAAAGTATAATGTTTTTTTAATGAACCTATACAAATCGGCTTTCCTAATAATGTGCTAATTAGCAAGTTTCACAATGAATTTAAAGTTCACTAAAGTAAACAGTTCCTCAGAGAGGGGCGGGGTCAGTAGAGCTCATTAACATTTAAAGGAACATACTACAAAACGGCTTGCTCTGAAAAGAGCTGTTTTTGACAGGGTAAAAAGGTGTCAAAAACATCTAATTTACCCATTTGAGGCTTAAAGAGCTCAAGGATTTAAAGCGGCAAGACAGGCAAGCTTAGAATAAACAGAACGGTTTATTTATCCTGTGTGGACGTTAAAATTATTATAGTTATTATCAGTAGTCATAGATTGTAATGTAGCTTTCATTATAACCTAGTTATCACAAGTTATTGTCAATTAGTGTGTACGCTATTAAAGTTTTCATTCTCGTTGTCCTTCTTGGCATAGGCGCCGATCTTGTGGGTGCTCAAGCAGAAAAACACAGATAGTTTACATTTATTTTAACCAATAAGAAATGGATTGCAACTTGTGTGAATTTATTCTTATTTTCATAGTCCATTGGAGGCAGTTTTGGTGTTATTTTAATGGAAAACTAAAGTGCATTATTGTAAGGGTGCCAGCATGAATCTCTAGGCTTGCTCTCCCATATTATATTGGACCCTTTTGGATGTATGTGAGTTTAGCAGTACGTCATGTATTCATTCAGATAAGAAAAACATTAAGATGTTCATATATTTGAGAACTTATTAAGAATTTTTCAAGAATTGCACTTTCAAACGAACTTCGTGGAATTTATCTTAAGAAATCTCTTAATTTATTTCTTAAGAAGATTTTCGTGAATCTGGTGTTCTGTCGATTTGTCCTACGCTGTCAGATTTTCCTACCTCCCACTAAAACAGTGGGTAGTACAATTCGACAACGAAAAATGCTACTGTAAAGTTATGGTTTGTTAACATCTACACCTACCACAAACCTAAACCTACCCTTACATTACTGCAGATACATTAAATATCGTTGTTTAGGAAATAAAGTATTTGCAGTCTGTGCATTTCACTTGACAAAATACATTTTGTGTAGTAAATCTATCAAATGCACCATCCAACTGCGTATACTCCAGAAAAAAAAACGAACATCCAGAACTATTAAGAACTAAGTAATGTGAATTAAATAGTAAAAAATATTATGGTGACTAGGCCTATGGTTCTTGGTATGAATAGGCACTTCTGATGAAAATTGTGTATAGGCCAAAAACAAGATTGATCTGAGGTAACCGCAGTTTTTATCAGCACAAAATCTAATCTTGTTTGGCCTCAAAAAAATATGAGTTGCAGATAAGAGTCATTCAAAAAACGTCACCCTTTTGGCCTGTATTATATTATTCCGTCATTTTCCCTCTGAATATTTGCTCTACGTTACCACTTGTTTGTGGTTGAAGTGAGAAAACAAAGAGGAAGAGTGACAAATAAACATGTCAATTTCTCACGACCCACCTTGTTTTTTTGTTTTTCTCTCGCAAATCTTATTTATTTTATGATGTCCATCTTTTAAAAACAGATGAACAGATGATAGCAGCCTGAAAAAGTCACACTTTAAAACAGCACGTTTTATCGCAAGTATCATTGACTGTGAAAAAGGAAGCACAAGCACACTTTACAAAAAAAGTTAAACATTTCAAAGACAGACGTTTGTTGGTTTGAAATGCTAAAACAATAGATGTTGAAGATGAAGAAAATGGGTATTGTGTGTGTTTGTGGTTAATGGTTGATGTCGATTCTCCACCTGTGAGTCCTCTGATAGGACACGCAAAGAGTACTGAATTCACACATCCACTAAAATCACCTGATTCAAACACATTGAGACTTCAGACATGACTAGGAAAAGACCTGGATCATTTAAGACGTTCAAATACATACATTTGATCTGATGCAAGACAGTTCATGTGGGATTTCATTGTCCAAATACATGTTGGGAGCACCGTATCCACCTTATTTTTTCAATGTGGTGGTAAGCCATTCAGACTTCTCGGTTCATTAGCCGCTGTAAAGAAATAACGAGAAAGCTAACAACATGCTGTAAACGGTAAAACAGTTTGCACTACAAACCAGTGTGTTCATAATTAAGATACATTACAATGACACAAAAGTACATTAAAATAATAAGGTAAGACACACCAGTTATATGCAATATCAATCAGCAAAACAAAGTGTTTTGTAAAGCTAAAAATAGCTGGAGAAGCCAAACACATCAAATTTACAAATGGCTTCTCCCACACTTACGGGAAAAATAAGGTGGATAAACTATATGAAACATTTATAGTGTAACAAAACCAGTCAAACACATGATACCAATGACTGTCTCTGTGAATGCAATGAAAGATGAGGTAAAGCATGAGAACACTTTCATAAAACCATCTGAAAACCCCCAACATATCATACAGTCAGAATGACTGTATCTGAAAGCCCTTTCCGTGACCCAGCCTGTCATCACTTCACACCATCTTGCTCTCTGTCGGTTTTACTTTCTTCTGATCGCTGAGCGCGCTAGAGTAGGTGAGCATGGAGGTGTGTGAATCGCTCCACTCAAAGGTACTCAAGATACTCACAGTTTCACTATGGGCATGGGGCAATGACATCATCCCGAAGTCTCTCAGACTCTCTGTCTGGGCCATCAAAAAGATGGAAATGTGACGCATAAACAGGCTATACCGAAACACTAGGCTTTGCAGAAGTTCTCAGGTTGTGAAATTTCCACTTCAGGCTGTTTTGATCACAGCCGTGTTATGAATCTCCATTCTTCGTAATCTGGGAAATTACATTAAATAAACGAAACAAAAGCATTTCGTGCAGGGCAAAAGAAATAGACTTTAAATCAGTGTTACTGTTTTATGTAGTGTTTTATATTATATTATTGTCTTATATACAAAAAGAAATGTGTGTGTGTGTGTGTGTCCATATATGCTATTTCAGTCTTTTTACTTTCAATTCAATCTAATAAAATTTCTGTGTAATTATTTCTGAAAACTGTCAAACTATAAGTCATTTTTTTTTCATTATGAGGCTTGATTTGTGCAAATGTGAGTTTATGTTCTTTAAAAAGATAGTTCACTCAAAAATTAAAAATAGATGTTTATCTGCTTACTCCCAGGGCATCCAAGATGTAGGTGACTTTCTTTCTTCAATAGAACACAAACAAAGATTGTTAACACAAACCGTTGCAGTCTATGGGCCCTATCATACACCCGGCGCAATGCGACGCAAGGCGGAGCGCATGTGTGTTTGCTAGTTTCCGTCCGGCGGCGTTCATATTTTCCAGTCCAGCGCCATGTCGTTTAATTAGCAAATGCATTTGCGCTCATGGGCGTGCGGTCTTAAAAAGAGGTTTGTTCAGATGCATTGCTGGCGCAATGCTATTTTAAGGAGCTGAAGATAGACTGTGCCATAGACCAGCTCAAAGCTGGTCTAAAGTCTGGCGCAATGTTTTTTCTTTGTCATTTACAGAGCGTACACGCTGCTTATTAAACACAGGGATGCACAGCAGCACACAAACATGCCAAATATTAAAAATTAAAGGATTGCAATGCATAAGATTCTGCGTTCTGTCTTCGCACTTGCCAAATTCTACCATGTAAACTAAAAACTATCAGTCTATGCAAGTAACTGAACAGAATTTATATAATTTTTTTTTACCTCTGTTCCACTATTATGTCCAACTGTTCTGAGTGCATTCACAACATCCGCCACGTAATGTGTGTACATGCTCTGGCATAGTAAACATTTCTATGGGCCGCGGGCATCATGCGCCAGATGTTGTGAATGCTTTCAAAGCGATCGTTTAATGTCTTAAGACCTCTGTGCCATGTTTCCCATTCACCTCCATTATATGTCCAACAGACTGCAACAGTTTAAGTCAAAAAACTATATCGGTGTTCTACTGAAGAAACAAAGTCACCTACATCATTTTTTGGGTGGACTATCCCTTAAAGTCAGAAGTCAGAGGGAGCTGCATTACCAAGTATGTTTACACACACAAGGAATTTGACTTAGCAAACGGATCTTCCAGTCCAGAAAGAAGTACACATAGTGCAGACATACATAGGAATAACAAACTAGAGTTGGAATATAACACTAATATAAGAAGAATAAAAAAAATATTTATTAAACGGAATCATGTAGGAGCATTTGAAGCAGCAGAGAACTTCACACAGCTTCACAAGATTTGTGTTATTTATTTGCTATTTATAGAGGAGCTTCTTCTAAAGGCCCCGGCAGGAGCAGGACTGGGTGTGTGCAGTCCTCTTGATCACACAAACACACCCTGCTCTTTCAGAGGGCGAGATTGATTCAAAAGGTGTGAAACCACATATCCAAGAGAGATGGAGATGGTTGCTTGTTGTACAAACAATAGCACTCAAAATGAGCACAAATTCTCACAGAAACATGTATAAACATGAGAACATTAATATGCGCAACTGATCATATAATTCAGTCCTCATGAATCGTTGCTGAACAGTTAATAGACACTTAAAACTCAACAACATTCAAATACTGAACAGTGTTTGCTTAGATGCAGGGTTATCATAGTCAACTAAATAGACTAAATACTAAACTGAATAGAAAACAGTAAATGAACATTTACTAACATAAAATTTTTTTATACTGTATTGAAGTATTCTGTAAAAGAGACCCTGGAGTTTAGTTAGAATCCATATGCGAAAGTTTATCGAAAGTCAGGCGAGGGCTCCCTCTACTGGTTTGGCGTTACAGAACGCCATCCTCTTGGAGCAACTCCAGGAGTTCGACGTGGACATCCCCTGTGGTCTTGGTGCTGGGCGGTCGGGTCTGGCTCGATGAAACTTTTTGAGGAGTGATGGATCCAGAATGTCCTGGGCAGCTACCCATGACCTCTCCTCAGGTCCATAGCCCTTCCAGTCCACCAGATACTGTAGCTGACCCCCTCTTCGACTCGAGTCCAGTAACACATTCACCCTATATGCTGGAGTTCCATCAAGGTCCAGTGGTAGCGGTGTTTCTGGGGCTACATGGTCAGGGTCAGCTCCTGGGTGGACGGTTTTGAGAAGGGACACATGGAAAGAAAGAGAGATACGATAGTTAAGCTCCAAGCAGGAAGCTCCAATTGGTAAGTTGCATCATTGATCTGTCTTAGTATCTTGAAAAGGACAACATACCTGAGACTGAGCTTCCTGCTTGGTAGCCGCAGGTTGATGTCTTTTGTGGAGATCCAGACCCGTTGTCTTGACTGGTAGGGAGGGTGTGGGCAACGTCGTTGGGTAGGCTTGGAATTCCTGTGTTCTCACATCTCGCTGAAAATGGACATGAGCACTGTCAGTGATGAAGTCAATAGACAGGTGAGACCATGGTCATTGAGGAATAGGCAATGGCTTGAGTAGACCTGAAGGTAATGCCTTTGGGGTTTTTGACTGCGCACAGATCTGATAGGACTTGACAAAGTGATGTCTCGTGCCATGTTATTCCACCAGAAGGAGTTCTGTGCTAGTTGGCGAGTTCGGGAGATACCAGGATGACTGGAGCAGAGAGATGTGTGAACCCATTGTATGATTCTGAGACTTAAAGCTTGAGGTACATAATGCTTTCCTGGGGTGAATGTTAGCAGGTGAAGGGTTGTGTTGTGCTTCTGAGTTCTTCCGTGATATCCCGGGAGACTGAAGCTAGGATGATAGAGCTGGGTAGGATGGGACCGGAGATGTGATGATCTTTGGAGAGGTCATATTGACGAGAAAGAGCTTCTGCTTGCTGCCAGGCCGAAAGGTTACTGTAAAATTGAAGTGTGTGAAGAATAATGCCTAACGGGCTTGCCGGGGGTTAAGACATTTGGCACTCTTTATATATTTGATATTCTTGTGGTCTGTTATTGAGCTCCCTCAAGCCAGTGATGCCATTCTTCAATAGCTGCTTACATGGAGAGTAGTTCCTTATTTGGGGAAGTCGTGGCCTAATGGTTAGAGGGTTGGACTCCCAATCGAAGGGTTGTGGGTTCTAGTCTCGGGCCGGCAGGAATTGTGGGTGGGGGGAGTGCATGTACAGTTCTGTCTCCACCTTCAATACCACGACTTAGGTGCCCTTGAGCAAGGCATCGAACCCCCAACTGCTCCCCGGGCGCCACAGCATAAATGGCTGCCCACTCCTCCGGGTGTGTGCTCACAGTGTGTGTGTGTGTGTGTTCACTGCTCTGTGTGTGTGCATTTCGGATGGGTTAAATGCAGAGCACAAATTCTGAGTATGGGTCACCATACTTGGCTGAATGTCACTTCACTTATTTCCAACATCATAGTTGCATTCAGTGGAGGTTAGTTTTCTGGAGAAGAAAGCACATGGATACAATTTGCTTGTTTGTCCTTGTCTCTGAGAGAGTTTAGCACCAATGCCAGAGTCTGAGGCATCCACCTCGAGAATGAATGGGATGTTTCAGGATAGGGGCTGTTGTGAATCGTTCTTTCAA
The DNA here is from genome assembly GCF_023724105.1 of Carassius gibelio. Classification (NCBI taxonomy): domain Eukaryota; kingdom Metazoa; phylum Chordata; class Actinopteri; order Cypriniformes; family Cyprinidae; genus Carassius; species Carassius gibelio. Next base: position 30,000,505 of record NC_068373.1, read on the forward strand.
TGCATTGAAGGTGTTGTTACCTTCCAAAGTCCAAACTAGTTTTGATGGTTTAATCTTGAGGAGTGAGTTGAGAGGAGAGGCAACCATACTATAATTTTGGATAAACCTTATGTAGAAATTGGCAAACCTTGAAATCTCTGAAGATCTTTGATGGTTCTTGGTTGTGGCCACTCAGTGACTGCCTGAACTCTGAGGTCATTCATCTTGATGCCCTGTGAGCTAAAGTGGAAACCCAGGAAGGACGTTTGAGTAACGTGGAACTCACATAATTCATTCTTTAAGAGTCAAGAAAGGACTTTTCTGACATAGGAAATGTGCTCGTGTTCAGTCTTGGAAAATACAAGGATATCATCGATGTATGCAACCACAAATTTATTCAGAAGGTCCCTGAAGATTTAATTTATGAAAGATTGGAATACAGAGGGAGAGTTTGCAAGTCCATACGGCAATACCTGATATTCATAGTGGTGAGAAAAGCTGTTTTCCATCCATCCCCTTCTTTGATCCAGATAAGATTATAGGCACTTTGAAGATGGAGGTTGGTGTAGATTTTGGCTTCACTGAGTTGTTCTAATGCTGATGACACTAACGGAAGGGGATACTTTTTCATTTCAGGAAAGTGGATATACTCTACTCTTGGTGGGGGGGGGGGGGGGGGTGTTAGACAAGATATAAATCGCACAGTCCCAAGGTAGGAGGAAGTTGTGTGGCTTTCACCTTGCTGAATACATCAGAGAGATCTAGATAGCAATGGGGAATATTAACTTTTGTGTGTGTCTCAGGGCTTTCTACACTGGTAGCAACACATGGTGTTTTGCAGTGATACAGTGACTCATACAGAAAGATGACCAGCGTGTCAATTCACCTTCATGCCATGAGAGTTCGGGATGGTGAGTAGAGAGCCATAGATATCCTACAACAAGTTTGTGTTTGGTAGAGTAAATGATGCGGTGGATTCCTGAGGAAGGATTCCAACTTGGAGGATGACTTTTTTGGTCTGGTGAGTAATGCCTTTTCCAGTCAATTCACCATTGATAGCCTTGACTTGGATAGGTGGAGTGCACATTTGTGTAGGGATTTTATATTTGGTCATGATGTCGTTGTGAAATAAAGAGAGAGAGTTTCAATTCTGACGACAACAGGGAGTGTGAATGACTTGTTGCTTAGGAGAGCAAAATGTTCAATATTTACCCTGGTAAGAGAGCATGATCAAATCGGAGAAGGAGTACTCCTCAGCCTTGCATGCAAGTTCGGCTTAAAGATCGCAGTTGAGACTTTTTCTGAAACATAGCTTTTAAAGCGACATCATTCCATCCACTCTGTGCAGCAAGCATTCTGAATTCAATGGCAAACTCAGCAGTAGAGCGATTACCTTGTTTAAGGTTGATGAGCGAAACATCCTTTCCGACGCGAGGATATTCAAACACTTCACCGAGTTGTTGAATGAAATACGTCACTGCATTTATCAGGTGTGAATCTGAGTCCCAAACAGCTGCTGTTCATCAACAGTCTAATGATGAAAGCTCACCTTTTACCCACTGATTCGAATCTTTCTCCTTGGTTATACATATAAACTTGTACTCGTCGAATGAAGCCCTTGCATTGCTCAGCGCTACCGTCAAATTTCTCAGGAAGAGCAAAACTTATGGTCTTAGGCATGGGTGGAGGGAGAGATCGAATGTAGTGCTTGTTCACGGTCTGCAGCTTGGTGAGTTGTTCCTGATATTTCTGGAGTATTTCTGCTTAGTATGAGAATGCGGCTTGCAGATTCGACACTTCCGCGTGATTTATAGTTGGCAAAGTATTCTGTAACAGAAACCCTGGAGTTTGGTTAGAGACATAAATCTGTTTTTTTTAAGACATAAACAGCAAAATATCTAACAATTAACAGCAAGGTTTTCATCAGTCATGTGAGCTAATTAAATATAAAAATCAAAGTCTTTTAAGCATTTAAGAAGTTTTTATTTTTTTGGTGAGATATGACACCATATTCTTCAAGATACACCCAATAACTGCCTTTTATAGGTCCTTGAATGTTGACGTATACATAAAGAAAATGAAAGAACGCAAAGGAGAAATAAGAATCTCCAACGACAACTGGCAGTGCTACATTTATACAAGAGCCTGCACTTCACTGTCTGTCCATTTATCGCATTTATCATGTTTTTGAATGTGCCTGGTCAATTAATATATACTTACGTCACGGTTAGTACCAGTTGTGCTGGTTAGACTCTGCTCCGGAGTTGGATCCAATTTGGTTCTCGAAAAAGGCAGTCCAGTATTAAAATCACACCGAATTCCGGCAGTGTGAACACGCCAAAAAGTGGGTAGTTACATAATTATCTCTGGTACTATGAAAAAGTTCCCGGGGTGTGAAAGGAATTTTGGTAAATGTCCCAGTGAGAGATTGTACTGCCCAGGAACCTGAATGACTTCACTGCAGTCACAGTGCTGTTCATGATGGTGAGTGAGAGGAGTGCAGGGGGTTCCTCCTGAAGTCCACGGTCATCACCAGTTAAGAATACACCAGACATCTAGCTCTTTAACCTCCTGTCTGTAAGTACACTCATCACCATCCTGAATGAGGCCGATGAGTTTGGTGTCATGTGCAAACTTCAGGAGTTTGACAGAGGGGATTTTAGCAGTGCATTTGTCCGTATACATGGAGAAGAGCAGTGGGGAGAGAACACATCCCTGAGGGGCACCAGTAATGATCGTGAAAGTCCTGGATGTGAAGTCAGAAGACAGATGGTGGTGGGCAAGGAGTCAGGCATGATGGTACTGAAGGACGAACTGAAGTCCAAAAATAAGATCCTTCCATAAGTCCCAGGTCTGTCGAGGTATTGCAGAATATAATGCAGTCCTATGTTGATTGCATTATCCACAGAAATGTTTGCTCTGTAGGCAAACTGAGGAGGATACAGTAAGGATCCACTGATGTCCTTCAGGTAGGCCAGTACCAGTCTTTCAAATGACTTCATGAACACAGACGTGTGAGAGACAGGTTTGTACTCGTTCAGTCCAGTGATTTCTTTTTTTTTTGGGTGGGGGGGGGGGGGGGGCTACCGGAATGATGGTGGAGCATTTGAAGCAGCAGATGAACTTCACACAGCTCCAGCCAGATCTGTGTGAAGATGGGCGTTTCTTAGTCAGGACAGAATTTTAGACAGGCAGGTAAAATCTTATTTAAAGTATCACAGCCAAAAATCTTTTAACATTCATCTCAATGTAGAATCAAAACACTGAATTGTTTCTTAAAGTAATAAAATATAAAAATAAATAAGTTATATTGATCTAAAAAAAACACACACAAAGAGTGGGTATGAATCTAAGGCCAGTTTTGCACTAGAAACTGTGGGCATTTGCTATTTATAGAGGAGCTTCTTCTAAAGGCCCCAGCAGGAGCAGGACTGGGTGTGTGCAGTCCTCTTGATCACACAAACACACCCTGCTCTTTCAGAGGGCGAGATTGATTCAAAAGGTGTGAAACCACATATCCAAGAGAGATGGAGATGGTTGCTTGTTGTACAAACAATAGCACTCAAAATGAGCACAAATTCTCACAGAAAAATGTATAAACATGAGAACATTAATGTGCGCAATTGATCATATAATTCAGTCCTCATGAATCGTTGCTGAACAGTTATTAGACACTTAAAACTCAACAACATTTAAATACTGAACAGTGTTTGCTTAGATGCAGGGTTATCATACACTGTAAAAATCTGTAAACGTTACAGTAAAAAAACAGAAGCTGTTGCCGGAATTTTACCGTAAGATATACAGTAGAAAAATTTATTTTTTATGGTTTTAACTTAAATTTACAGTTATAAATACCATAATTTAATTAACTGATATGATGTTAATATACCAACCTATTGGAGTACTGAAATCTGTTTTGTACCTTTGTAATACACTGTTAACCACCAAATGTGGTGGTGATGCAGGTTGTGATGAGAAAGTCACATGATGAACCAAAGCCCATCACAAGCAGCTTTTAAATAATAAGATATATAGAAGGTGCAAAGTGTCATTCACACATACACACATTCATGGTAACACAGATACTGAGATACTGAAACCCATGTAAATATATAATACAATACGCATTCATTAAACAAAATTATATGTAACACTAACATAAAAAAAATATAATAAACTAAGAAAAAACATGGTTATTTCAACTTACGTCAATTTACGTTTATTCAGTGTAAATTATACAGCCTTTTTCCCTTACAAAAATGGTATACTTCCGTAAAATTACATGTAATGTCCAATACAGGTTTTCACCGTATATAGCCTAGTAGGGGAATTTACTGTAAACCATTTGACATATTTTTCACTGAATTTTACTGTTAAATTCACAGTCATCTTTTATGATGTAGCCAGCTAAATCTAAATAGAAAATAGTAAATCAGGGGTGGATCTAGAAAAATATTGATGGGGTGGCAAGAAGGGGGCAGGAATTTTTGAGGGGTGACAACATATGGCAGATGTATATATACTGAATTTAGTCACAGTTATCACAGTTTGATGATACATATATGTGCACACATCAAAAGGACACATGCTATCATTTACAAACTTAATCTCATGCAATCAATGGCTTGCAAATTTTATTTTGACAGGTTGTGGTAAAAACATTGCCGTTTCTGTCAGTCAGTGTATACGATACGAATGAATGACGATAGTTTTATCAAATGAAATGGTAAAATCCTCTCATAGCGCGCTGACGTGCACATGTGTACCATTCACCATGTGTCAAAATAGTGAAGAGCTGAAAACACCACGCGTGCTTCAGTGTGTGTGTGTGTGTGTGTGTGAGTGTGTGTGCGTGGGTGGGTGTTTGTGTGTGTGTGTGTGTGTGTGTGTGTTGTAGAGCACACATTCCCAGAGACGTGTATAACAACACCTTCAGGGCCGCTGCTGGCCAAATGTGTGTCCTGAGCAGGATTGTATTGTTGTGCCCCCCTTCCACAAATGAATAATGAAAAAACATAGGGGTGAAAATAGCACTTTAATCAAATAAAAAACTAAATGAATAAATTGTATTATTTACAAATCACAATTGTAGATCTCGACATTTACCTGTGGCTATAACTTTATTATGAGTCTAATTTATTTTATAGTCTCAAGCATTCAGAAATCATGCAAAAGGAAACTAAGCAGTTTTACTATGACAAAACCATGGTTTACTTTTGTAAGGGTTGTGATATGCATGTTTTTTTTTTTTTTTTTTTTTTTTTTTTGAAGAAATGATAAAGCCTGTGTCATGTATAGCAAAAAAGTGTCCAAAAATGAAAGATTGAGTGAATATTTGAATGAAATGTTTGGTAAGTAGCCTAAACAAGGATTTGATTGTCCTGTAAGAGTAACAGCAGAAATTACATGGCATTTGTAATAACATGTACATAAATTGTTTATTTTGTATTTGCCTACATTATGTATTTTAACAGTTTTATTATTAACCAATCATTATTGCCTCATTATTTTTTATATAATGCATTTTAAGTCATTTAAGTCAAGGCTATTGATGGCTTAGGTCTGTTTTTATAGCAACAAAAAAAAATATTGTAGACTTTTATATTGCAGACCCTAGTCCATATCGAGATTGGATTAAATGCTCTACTTTTGATTTATTCATGAAAAAACATCCGAATTCCGTGACGTTCTGCTTTATTCAGCAAGTTCCATTTCCGCGATTCAATCCCTGTCGCTTTTCAAACACAAACGGGGTGAATTTATGAATGAAAGTGTGAAAGTTCTGACACAAAACGAAGTTGTTACGTATCCTCATGCTTTTTAAAAGTGGGTAACGTATCACGCAGTAGACTACACCACTGTAAAGTTAGTTATTTATCAACACAAAGTCTGTGCTTTCATTAAAGCTTCATTTATTGATAGGCAGCCATATCACCCTGGAGCCCAAGACCGGTTTCCCACTGAAGCTAAGCAGGGTTGAGCTGGTCAGTACCTGGATGGGAGACCTCCTGAGAAAATTAGGTTGCTGCTGGAAGAGGTGCTAGTGAGGCCAGCAGGGGGTGCTCACCCTGTGGTCTGTGTGGGTCCTAGCGCCCCAGTGTAGTGATGGGGACACTATACTGTCAACGAGCACCGTCCTTCGGATGAGACGTTAAACCGAGGTCCTGACTCTCTGTGGTCATTAAAAATCCCAGGATGTCTTTCGAAAAGAGTAGAGGTGTGACCTCAGCATCCTCGCTCAATTCGCCCATTGGCCTCTGACCATCATGGCCTCCTAACAATCCCCATATCTGCTGATTGGCTTCATCACTCGGTCTCCTCTCCACCAGTAAGCTGGTGTGTGGTGGGCGTTCTGGGGCAATATGGCTGCCGTCGCATCATCCAGGTGGATGCTGCACACTGGTGGAGGATGAGGAGATACCCCCTGACTATGTAGGCACTTTGAGTGTGTAGAAAAGCGCTATATAAATGTAAGGAATTATTAATTATTATAGATAATCAATTTTTACCTAACTTTTCCTCTTGACCACATTGGCTGCATGTCGTGAGCGTGGCGGTTCTGCTGCGTGGTGGCTGCTTCGCGTTTTCTGTGTCTTTACACACCAGAATCGTGCCTGACGCGGCACTGCTGTAGGTGACAGAGGGAGACCGCCGAAAGAAAAAGCTCTTGTCTTCATGACAACAATATCTATTACTTCATGTTGAGCATAAATATAAAGCCTACTGATAAAGGACACCGTCAACAGTATTGACGGCAAAATAGATTATGTTTGACAGGTGCAATATTTGAAAATCAAAAATTATGAATTTATTTTTTAAATTAGGGGAGAGCGGGGTCGAAAGAAACGTGGGACGAAAGCCTCTTTCTGCATTTGCATTCCCAGCTATGACGGCATATTCAGCATGCAATCCTGAGAAATATCACGTGATTTCCTCATCGTTTCCCGAAGTTAGGTCCGTAGAACTGTTTTCGAGTACAAAAAGTAAATTATTGAAGCAGTATTTGTTGTTTTTCTTGTTTCATGTGTCACAGTAATGATCAATCTACAGGTTATTTAGTGCTTTAACACATCCTAAAGTTTGCATTTTAAAAAAAATATATATAAAATTAAATCGAGTTTAAATGTCAGGAGTTCCTGTCGGGACGAAACTAACAGTTGTTACTTTTGTGCCGCTACAGTCGCAAAAAGTATTTATTTTGTTCCAGTGCAAGTGAGTTTCTGTGTCTTGCAGCATTTCTTACAAATGTTTATGTCATATTATACCAAAAGAATATGTCTTATTATAATATGTGAATTTGCAGTGTTTCCAGATGTTTTAACGCACATTTTCAATTTATGCATTAAAACAACTGGATGGAAACATAAATAGGCCTACTGTTAAATTGTTTAGTTTTTTTATTATGCTAATGTGATTACATTTTTATATTGTGCATTCTGTAGAATTTTTTTTTTTTTATAAAAATACATTAAAATTGTGAAAATATAATTTAATCATTTTTTTGCAAAGATAAAGGACAAAATATGTTTGCAGTTACATATTCACAAGGTCACTATCAGGTATACTTAAGCAAAATAAGAGTAACAGCAAAAATTCTAGCTTATATTGTTGTTACTTTCGTCCCAACTGATGGGGTCAAAAGTAACAATGTGCAACTTATGTTCAAAGTGAAATTATACTGAAATCTTTCTAAATTTCTACAAAATACCACCTGGTATTGTTAGACCACACTTCTGAGTTACTGGCCACAGCAGAAATATCTCTGTATACAACATTATCTTTTAAAATTATGTTTTTTTTGAAAAATGGTACTTTCGCCTCTGCTCTCCCCTACATTTATGTATGTCAGAGTTCAGAGTGGGTTCGCGAATCATTTGAGTCAGTTCGAGTTCGGAGCGGGATCGCGAATCATTTCAGCCAGTTCGGGAGTTTGGAGCAGGATCGCGAATCATTTGAGTCAGTTCGGGAGTTCAAATCGGGTTCGCGAATCATTTGAGTCAGTTTGGGGATCGAGAATCATTTGAATCAGTTCGGGAGTTCGTAGCGGGAACGCGAATCATTTAAGTCAGTTATTGGGATCGCGAATCATTTGAGTCAGTTTGGGAGTTCGGAGCGGGATCGCGAATCATTTGAGTCAGTTCGGGAGTTCGTAGCGGGTTCGCGAATCATTTGAGTCAGTTTGGGGATCGCAAATCATTTGAATCAGTTCGGGAGTTCATAGCGGGTTCGCGAATCATTTGAGTCAGTTCGGGAGTTCATAGCGGGTTCACGAATCACGAAAGATTCGCGCTAGTAAATTTTCAAATTGGCCATAACCTTTAATTCGTTGCTGCCAACTAGGGTATGCCACCCTGGTATCCGCATTTAAGATTTGTATACATTACAACAGGGTTTTATTATAAGGGTTTTATTTTAAATTTTTTCATTATAAAATGTTATATACTCTAAATACAAGTACTTGATCTTTGGAATCTGATACACCAGACTACATGCACTCATTTACTTTCCAGCACTGTAAACATGATAATTCGGTTTCATGCACATTACTTTAATGCTATGTTGCTTCTAGAAACTTGTACACTGACACAGTGCTTTCAAAAAGTGTCCTTGTGATTGGAGTTCCACACTTATAGTATAGTTGTAACAAAAAAGAATTACAACAAACAAAATACATTTATCATAAGCACAACCTAAAACTTCAAGTACATTTATCTGACATAAACATCATTCATCATTTCTATACAAAAGTCTTTAAGCCATTAAAGGAAACGAAATCAGATTTCCAAGCCCTAGAATGTAAAATGTATTAATGTAACGATCAAACAAACTTCATTATTGAAATTGACTAATTAGCGCCACCCGCTGTTCACATGTGCTGCATTGCACTGACGATGACAGATCTTTCTCAAATTTCTGACAAACTGAGAGAATATATAAAAACTGACATTTACATATAAGTTCCACACAGTTTATTTCGAACAAATCCAGCGGCTAGCTGGCGTTTCTATGATGTGAATGAACTATTGTATGCAGGTTGTCGTGTAAACTTTTAAATCACGTTTAAAACAAACATTTAAACTAAGATACATGTAAGTTTAAAAAAAGAAAGAAAGTAAGATATGAGACTAGTCTCTTTAAAATAAATAAATAAATAAATAAATAAATAAATAAATATATATATATTTATTATATATATATATTATATGATATATATATATATATATATATATATATATATATATATATATATATATATATATATATATATATATATATATATATATATATATATATATATATATATATATATATATATATATATATATCAGTCCCTCCAGAAAAACTTTATTATGTGATCGCGTGATTTAATGCATAATCAGCCAAGGGCCGCATATTTATGCGGAGGTCGCATTTTTTTTTTTTTAAATACGCCGCCCTTTCGCCATAAAATCCCGATTTCAGGAAGCAAAATATGCGGAGGTCGCATGATTTCATAATCATAATAATTTTCGTTGCAAAAAAGTCACATATATCTTAGCAGAAAGTTGAAAAATGTTGCGTTTACTTCACACAAGTAAATCACCATTATATCCCAATGGGAAGCTTATGAAGTGACGTAATTGCGCGACGTGAACATCATCTGTGAAGCCCGCGGTGAAACCAGGGTGAAGGACGCAAATCATTCTCATCTGCCAACAAAAATAAGCGCAAAAGACCGCGCGAAGCAGTTACCCGGTGTGTTACATGACAGTGGGGGCAAATTATTTTGAGAGAGGGATGAGGATGAGAGTGTTAAAGGCTACGCAGTGAGCTTTCATTTTTTTTTTGTCTTTTTCATCAAACCGCAGTTTTTGCAAGTTCCCGCAATTTCATCGCATAAGATTGCAAACATATCCCGCATATTCCATCGCATTTTTTAAGAAAACCTGCTGCATAATCAAGGATTTTTGCCCGCAACAATCACAAAAAAATCCGCGTTTTTCTGGAGGGACTGATATATATATATATATATATATATATGTGTGTGTGTGTGTGTGTGTGTTTTATATATATAAATTTTAATTCTCTGTATGTATGTGCTGTACATGTGGAAGCAGACTTGACATGAGTAAGCATTTTAAGCCACAAACCAAACCCGACAGCTTGAAGGTGAATCACAACATTACAAATGATTGTAAAATAAAACTTACAAAAATATTTCATTTGCAGGGCTTCATGGGAGTTGGCACAGCTATAGAGCTCTTTTGGCACAATTTGCTTGCCTAAACTTTCTCTCTTACAGAAACTAAGTTGAATTAATGGAAAAGAATTTAGAACAGTCTAGAGGAGCTGCTGGTGTTGTTTTGGGGTTCATGGAGGTGGTTTGCTGGTGGGAAACTGGCTGTTGCCCCCTACCTCGGCAGGTCAGGGATCTCCTGCAGCATCCCAGCTCTTGTTCATCTTCTGAAACTCCATCACAACCTAATTCTGACTGCTTTCCTACCTTTTCAGCTGCAGAGTGGTGCTTTGAGTCTGCACAGGAATCTTGGATCTAAAACATCAGCTTCAAAATGAACTCATAAACAATATTTAACTAATATTACTAAAATGAGTCAGGAAAAGCAGTCATTTGCCAAGAAGACTTTAAATGTGACTTTAAATCATGTTTCTATACTTTACCGGGTAACTGTAACTAGCCCAATTAACACATTTTGAAAAGCTGCAAGAATCTAGTTTTCATAATGTTATTTTTTTTTTTTTACTGTTTTTATTACCCTTGTAAACCTTGGCCAAAAACAAACAACAACGAAAAAACATGCATTCTAATTTTGTGTCTAAAAATGTTTAAAATGATATGATGATAAGTTATGATTCAATAGAACTATGCATGTCTGGTTGCTTTCCACATGTCCTTTACAGTCCTTATATGGATCATTTTATTTTTGTCCAATATATTTTATTAAAAAAAGGTACATGTAGTGCAGTGCATCTTATATATCTTTATCTATTTCACATCACCACTTCAACAATAATGTGCCGGAATTATGTGTTACAAAACATTTGAGATTTACAGTTGAGTTGGTCTATGCTTAAAAAATGGGATACATTTGAAAAGTGGGTTAGTTTCCTAGCCACTTTTTGTAAGACACTGTATGTGTATCCTTAGACTATACAAAAATAAAATTATAATAATAATAAAAAATAACAACATCTGATATGGTTTCATGTACAGTTTCCACTTACATCTAAAGTTTGATCTTAAAAACCATGTGATCTAAAGGCATATGTTGAAATAATAAATTATTTGCATATGTATGAATTTCTTAACAAAATATGAATCTTTTTTATTTATGCTCTTGATGTTTCCAGTTGATGGGGGCAGTCATGGCCTGCTGGTTAGAGTCAGACTTGTAAGGTCGCAGGTTCGAGTCTCAGATCTGGCAGGGATTGTAGATGTGGGGAGTGAACAACCAGAAGTCTGACTTTCTAAGCATTAGGCCACGCCTACCCTACCACCATGTTTGATTTGAATCAGTTCCCGAATATGGTGCAACATATCAATCATAATATTACATGGAGTTAAATCTTTCTATTTCTTTCATTCTATTTCTGTTCTTACGACTTAAATTATTTTTAAAGCCTCTCACACTACCATTCTCTATTCTTTTTCTATTCTATCTTCGTTCTCTTTTTATTTATTTATTATATTTAAAAAAATAAAATTGCTCCGTGTTCTGCGTTAAACTACTTTGTGACAGCACTTTCTTATTCTTGCCCTTTAGTTGGTTTTGATTGCTCATTTGTAGGTCCCTTTGGATAAAACCGTCTGCTAAATGACTAAATGTAAGTGTGAGTCAGTTATATTCAATCATAAACTATAATCAAATGTGACTGTACGTTTCAGTCACTTACAGAAGTCTCACCTATAACTCAATTGTGCACAAGATGGGGAGTCCAAAACAGTACCATAGACAGAAACAACATTCGTATGTATTTCAATATCCATGTTGTTTAAACCAAGATATCACCATCCCCTGACCATTATAATGTGACAAATTCATTGAAGTATACCTTATTTAAATATATTCTTACTATATATATATATATATATATATATATATATATATATATATATATATATATATATATATATATATAAATAATAATATATAACAACGCTGGTTATTTGTAGTTTATTTAAAGGTAATGTCAGCACCCTGTTTTTATACAGTCTATGATCACCAATAATTTGGACAGTCACGCTAAATGGAGTCGAGGAGTCGATTTCATTGAACCCAGTGAGTCGACTCAGAAAAGGCTGGACTCGAACACCCCAACGCGAGCGCCCATTCAACGCCCCCACCAGCATCCAATCACGATACGGTTACATTTAAATTGATACGTTCGCAAGCCAATGGGAGTGTGCGTTGAGACAACGCGCGCGAACGTTCTGCCAATGAGAGCGCGCGTTGTTCAGGAGGCTGGATTTCCGTGCGGTAGTATAAACTGACTGAGGCCTGACGCGTGCGGTTTGAGGCAGTATCTGCGTTCGTGTATTCAGTTTTCCTACGCACTATCATCTAAAGGTAATTATAATGTACTTGATGTTTAGATGTAGACCTCTTTCTGTGTAACGTGATATTTCGCGTGATGTTAGATACCGTCGTGTGTTTTGTTCAGCGGGGAAGTTTCGTTTGTGATCGGAGTGTTGTGTCATTGTGCGTGTTAGCTGTGTATGCTAACCGAAGCGCGCGTTTATTTTCTGATAAATAGATTTGAACACGGTTTCGTGCTTATGGCGTTGATAAGTCTCTTGGAATCACAAGCCCGCGTGGAGTTTTATTTGTGCTTTTATTATGATAATTTATTTTTATGTTCGCGTTTGTCCTGATGTTTATGGGTCGCTAAACCCCGGTCTATTGTCAGCGGCGCGTTGGCGACGAAACGTTTGCATTTATTGGTAACGTTAACGCAATAATCCGTGTATTTGCGTAGAACCTTTTTATGTGAGAAGTTCTTGCGTGGACATTTAAGACTTTATTTGATAATTAAGGCCCATTTAAACCCTGTCCAGTAACAAAGCGTAACGTTACCACGGTATTACCGTGTTTCTTTTGTACGTAACGTTACTTTGCTTTATTCAATGTTGAGACGTAGGCTACTTTGCTTTATTCAATATTGAGAAGTAGGCTAACTAGTTACATGTAATTACGTAATTTAATTACTTATTTTTTTAACTGCGTTTATTTAGTGTTTGAGGACCACGTAATTGTCGTTTTCTTTATAAAGTATATAATTGTTCCTTGCTGCCACCAAAGTACTTGGTGTGAAATGGCAGGTTCTTGTAGATTTGTGACAGACACAATCTTCTAGGGTTGTTTGCATGATTTCTTTAATTTCATAGTGTATGTTTTCTGACTGGTGGTCCCTCGTGGCTCCCTCCATTGAAGCATGAGTGCGAGTCCTCTGAAAGTGTGATTTAATTGATCTCCCTCTCCTTTTGTTTCCAGAATGGCTGAGAATGACGTCGACAACGAGCTGCTGGATTATGAAGAGGACGAGGAGCCCCAGGGGGCCCCGGAGAGCGCTGCTCCAGTGGGCAAGAAGGAGGTGAAGGGCTCGTATGTGTCCATCCACAGCTCGGGCTTCAGAGACTTTCTGCTCAAGCCGGAGCTGCTGAGGGCCATCGTTGACTGTGGTTTTGAGCATCCGTCTGAAGGTAAGAGACTCTGAGATGCTGTTTCTTCTAATGTAACGGTTTATCTTGATTAGCATCTTAAGTAAACGTCCCGTATGTGTGTTTTTAGTGCAGCACGAGTGCATCCCGCAGGCCATCCTCGGCATGGATATCCTGTGTCAGGCCAAGTCTGGTATGGGAAAGACCGCTGTGTTTGTGCTCGCTACCCTACAGCAGATCGAGCCGGTGGATGGACAGGTTAGTATATCAGTCTTGGTTTGTGGTGAAACCATAAGAGCTACGTGGGAATAGTTAGGTATTACTTGATGAGAGAAATTAATTCATAATGTAAAAAAACTTGAACAACTATTTCCTTGACATCTAATGTAAACAATTTTTTTTTTAAATGTTAACTTAAAATGACTTATTTTAAAATAAAATGCCTATTAAGATTACGTTTTGTTTCCCTGCATGCCGTGTGATTAGTTAACAGAACCAGGAAAATGTGAAATGTTTAAATGTTTTTTTTTTTTAATTAAACTATGAAAATAAGTGCTTTTGATGAAATTATTTACATTTATGCAACCATTAATCAACGTTAGAACCATGAATGTGTGAATAGTGTTATTTAAATGTAAAATCAACATTTTTATTTAAATGCATCTAAAACGATTAAAATAAAACTTTGATATTGAAGATGAAATGCTTTAAAATCCATACGATTACTAAGATTTAAGTTATTTATCTGTTGTGACAATCACAGTTAAGAAAACTGGAAGTTCAATTTTAACATTTTATAATGTCAAATTGATTTTAATTTGAACTGATTTTCAGTTTAAAACGATCAAAATCAGACTTGGTGATTTAAATCTTTTATTTGTGCATGTCTTGTAAACCTTATAAATAAAACATGTTTTAAAAAACATTTTTAAATGTTGCATTATACTACTATAATGTAACGGCACAATCTAAAATTATGAACCTCTATCTCATGCTACCAATAAACAGAACCATGAATGTTTTGTTAAATTATTGCAATGTTTAAGTCATGATGTAAACTTGCTATAATCTGTTTTGGAAGAAGTATTTAAATTTGCTTGATACAGAATACAAAACTCTATTTCTGTCACCGATGAAGTTTTGGTTCCTTGCGCTATCTCTTTTGGCTTGCTTCGTTGGCTAACATTGTTGATTTGTCTTGACACTATTTGAAGAGAACTGAATTGAGCTGGACAATAATGGACTTTAACTGATGAACTGAATGTTTTGTGTTGTCCTCTTTCATTAGAAATGCATGTCTTTCCAGTTTTATGCTGTGAAGCTGTTTTGACACAATCTGTATTTTATAAAGCGCTATATAATATAGGTGATTTGACTTGATTTTATTACTTAAATAATAGATTCATCTGCAAGTTCATGGTTCTTTGTTGGTTAATGATTGTTATCATTCAAATATTATCTCTAAAATATTGTAACAGTGTTGACAAGTTTATTTTTTACTTTATGACATTGTTGTTGGTGATGGGCTATCAAGCACTGGCATAATTGTTCACAGATCTGTAACATCCCAAACTTGCGTTTGTTGATTGAGTTGACTGTCTTCCCATGATTCAGGTGTCGGTGCTGGTCATGTGTCACACGCGTGAGCTGGCGTTTCAGATCAGTAAGGAGTACGAGCGCTTCTCCAAGTACATGCCCACGGTGAAGGTGGCCGTGTTCTTCGGTGGCATGTCTATAAAGAAGGATGAGGATATCCTGAAGAAGAGCTGCCCTCACATCGTGGTGGGCACGCCGGGTCGAATCCTCGCCCTGGTCCGAAACAAAACCCTCAACCTGAAGAACGTCAAGCACTTCGTTCTGGACGAGTGTGACAAGATGCTGGAGCAGCTGGGTGAGTGTTTGACCAAGAACCGCTCAGAACAGTGTTGAGCCAAGCCTGTGATGCTTAATGTGTGTGTTTGTTTGTCAGATATGAGACGTGACGTTCAGGACATCTTCAGACTGACCCCTCACGAGAAGCAGTGCATGATGTTCAGCGCCACCCTCAGCAAAGAGATTCGACCCGTCTGCCGCAAGTTCATGCAGGACGTGAGTAACAGCCGTTTCTTTTCTCTTTTATAAAGCTTACATATTAGTTGCTCCAGTCATGCAACTTAAACATCATACACTTCATCTACTTTTCAAAATGACATTTCTCATTTTTGTTTAGTTTGTTGCATTTAATGTTAAAAACCACAATTGCTTATACATTAATACACTTCAACACGCAATTTCACATTTTCTTTGAATTTTTATAATACAATAGTTATGCTAGCTGTTAATGTATAACCTAACAATGAGCAACACGTTTGTTCAAGAGGTTAAAGAAAAACTCTGCTTTAAATTAACAAATAAACCACAAAATTCCTCAAATGGAAACCAAATATGAATGAAAACCGTTCCAAATATTGGCAGACTAATATCACTGACAGGGGAAGTGTTATTTTATTATGCTTAAAATAGTACAGTGGTAGTTTTATGGAAATTATCTGACACAGATTAATCAATTGGAGTAAAATTGTCAGGCTGTAATTACAGCTTTATTACCCAGCTGTATAGTACTGATGATTTCTTAATTTTAATCTAAAGCTTGTAAAGCGTTCTGTCTGATGTGTGTGCGGTCTGTTTTCAGCCGATGGAGGTGTTTGTGGACGATGAGACGAAGCTGACTCTTCATGGTCTGCAGCAGTACTACTGCAAACTGAAGGACAGCGAGAAGAACCGCAAACTCTTCGACCTGCTCGACGTGCTGGAGTTCAACCAGGTGAGTTTGGCACTTAACACTCATTTGAGTTTCCAAGACCACTTGCAGATGAGAAATAGAACAAGCATTGTATTTTGTAGAACTAACCTGACCTAATTTACTCCAGTTTCGTTGTGATTTTGCAGTGCATTTGTTCATCTTTCCTTTTTTCCCAGTGGAATATAGTTTGTCAGAAGTGCTTGAGCTCAAACGCATGTTTGACTGTTGTCCTGCAGGTGGTGATATTCGTAAAGTCTGTTCAGCGTTGTGTGGCACTTTCACAGTTACTGGTGGAGCAGAACTTCCCCGCCATCGCCATCCACAGAGGAATGGCTCAGGAAGAGAGGTGCGTGTACTTTAGGCTGAATATACTGTTATGAAATGAAATATCATGACCGTTTAATATTCAGGACATGGTGTCATTGCTGGTTAAAAAAGACATAAATTGGCCAAATCATAATTTTATACAAGTCTAGTGTCTTGCACTGGTTTCTGTGGGAGTTTGGGAATATAATTATCCTGATATAAAAACAATGGAAGTCTACGAGATTAACTAACATAGTCAAAAACAAACATTAGCATTAGTGTTGGCATATATTTTGATTCCCCGGAGTTATTAAAATAGTACCCTTTCTTTGCTAAACCCCTTTGAGCTATTTACTTATTATTATTATTATTTATTTATTTTTATTTTTTTGTCAGTTAATGGAATCATGACATACAAGTGAAATTGTGTGCAAGAAATGTTGTACAAAATGCTTTTAAAATCTCTGACAAATGACATTGTGTATACTGAAAAGCTCTACTTTTTAAAACATAATACTATAATAAATGGTGAATGACATTACCGAAGTAAACGTCTTTACTTGTGTAGACAAAGTTTTAAAACCAGATTATCAAATGTCCGTGGTTAGAGTTCAAACTCAGCCAACAAATAGATACAATCTCCCTTATTATAGTTCAATGGAAATTAATTTTTATCAGTTCAGGGAAACCCAGATTTAGCTACAACCTTAAAGACCCAAAATGCATGAACTTGTATGTCCGTGCAATTCTTTTTTGCCATGTAACTCGCTAAAATTATAAAATTGGCGTTTTCCCATTAAGCGGTTTCCTTTCCAGCAACAGTTCCTGTTATTCCTCATACATTCGTGATGATCTCTTCAGTGTTGTTAACATGATTGTTTAATGCTTATGTCCTTAATCAAATTTTTGGAGCACTTGAACTCTTTCTTCATTTGACCATTGAGTATTTAATGCCCAAAACTGAGAGTCTCTCCTCTGCTTGCAGGTTGTCTCGGTATCAGCAGTTCAAAGACTTTCAGAGGAGGATCCTAGTGGCCACAAATCTTTTCGGGCGAGGAATGGATATTGAGAGGGTCAACATCGCCTTCAACTACGACATGCCGGAGGACTCCGACACGTATCTCCACAGGGTCAGTGTCCATGCGGTCGCCACAAGTGTTTCAGATCTCTGGAGCGCCACATCTCACATGGTCTCGTCTCGTTCTCAGGTGGCTCGTGCGGGTCGCTTCGGCACCAAGGGTTTGGCCATCACGTTTGTGTCAGATGAGACTGACGCAAAGATCCTGAACGATGTGCAGGACCGATTCGAAGTCAACGTGGCAGAGTTACCGGAGGAGATCGACATTTCCACTTACAGTGAGTCTTGAGTCTTGTCTTATTATAACCCTTCAAGCGTTTGAGCATGAAGAAATAAATGATCTGCTTCCAAATTTAATGTAACCTAATCATGATGAATTAATAACAGTAATGTTGGCGGATGCTAATGTAAGGCTAGTTAACTTGATATTATGAGGTTATTAGCGTTGGCTCTAGCGTTGGAGCTGATTTGCCGTGCTTCAGTTTCAAATGTTTGATTCCCATTGGTTTCTTGTAAAATGTTTCAAACCCACAGTGACATCTGTCTCTTTCTCTGTGCAGTTGAACAGTCCAGATGAAGATCTTGACGTTTTTCAGAATCGCAGATATTGGATCACGGTGGGGTGCTGAACCTCTGTTTTTTAAAGCATCCTTTTTACCTCAAACCCACAATTGTTTTTACCGCTTCTCGGAGAACCGGGCGAGTTGTCTGTTTTATGATTTTTGTCCTAAAATCATGTTTTCGTTTTGGGTTTTAATGAGATTAAAACTTTTTATATACTACTCTTGACTGGCTGTGTTTGTCGTCTGGGAAGTGTCATGAAATGTAAGTGGTTTTTGTAATGAATTTCCAAATGCTTTTAGTGAAATGCTTACTCTGAAATCTTTCCAGATATTTGTCTTGTTAAACTCGCAGGCAAGTGTCAACATCTGTAGTTTGAGGAGAACTGATTGAGACTTGTGTGGTTGCAAATTACTGAAATGTCAACCCAAAATAAAAACAAATGCGTTTTCTAATGGGAAATTGACTTTTTTTCTTTCCAAACGAATTCCTCTTATTCATGAAATTAATGTCCAGCAAGTAACTAATTGACTAGATGGCTCTTGACTTCATCTGTATTCACCATATGATGACCGTGAGATGCAACTTTTCACTCAATTTTCACGTTGAAGAATTGCTGCTCTTTGTAGTTGAACAGAAGATCAGTTAGAAATGTTACTTGGCTGATACCTTAGTTAATATCTGAGCTCTTGGTTTTTATTACATTTAAACAATGTATACCAAATTTGACTAGGCATTTAGAATGGTATTACTAATCTGTAGAAAGCTACACCGCAGTATAATGATAAAAATAAAAAAATCGCACACCTTGAATCAACCGTTTTTACAAGCCTATTTGATGTATTTTCTCCTCTTAAAAGAGGTAAAACAAATGAGAGAAACAAGCCCATTTTAGACTAGACCCAATTCAAATATGGTTTTAAGCGGTATGAAAGTGTAGCATGATGAATATGGGATTTCTGAAACATCTAAGTTACTCCTGTTGGCTGCTCAATGTTATTTTCAGAGTATATTATCTACTCAAGACTTTTAAAAGTAGGCCTATGTACAAAATGTTTTTCATAAAGCAAACAAACGTCAGCTATGATTAAAGCAGATTGCTTGAAATAATGCTTGACTGGTAATAAGAGAAAAGTTTAATATTTTTACTTGCTGGACGATAAAACCGGTGAAGAAAATCCCGCAGACACACATCGGAGAGCAGAAAATCGCGCCACGCGGGAAGAAAACACCTATGAAAGGTATGTTTCCTGTTCAACGACTAAATCTGTTTAATTAGCATTGTATGATGCATTTATGATGAAAATAACTAACCTTTGCGAACCATTAGTAAAATTATCGCGCCTCGAACGTTTGAATAAATCACGCCTGTCCAACTGTCGTAAATGACGTCACGCGTAGGCGGTGAAGTAATAACCATAGTAATAACATCCGCTAATTAATCGATTCGACAACGCCATTAGTGTCAGATGCTTATAGTTATTAGTTAATTATCTCAAAACAACAGAACGCTGTTCATTTTTTTTAATCAAGTTTACATGTAGCATGTAATTATCAGTTTATTCAGTCAGCAGCTTTTCACAACTTTCTCCGACTGGCTGCTGTAAAGGACATGGCATCTGAAATGTAAAATGCAAAAAAAAAGCTGTTTTACTCAGTTGAGATTGGGAGCTTGAACTAAACTTAACAAAATATACTAACACAATCATTCAATGACAACATGGCTTTTCTTTCTTTTTTTTTTTTACGCCTGTTCAAACCCTCATTCTTCAGGTCAGATGGTGTGACTTCCGTCAATTCATGCACCAATGCCAGGAAGAAATGGAAACCGCTGCATCATAAAACACAGACACCAGTGCCATTTGCACGAGGCTCATCACGTGGTAGATTACAGACCAGCATTTCAAAGAACCATCCCACCCATTACTTTCAAATTACATGTTTACATCAGATGCTGGTGTTTTAAACATATTTTTATTGCAAACCAAAGGGTTACTGGGTTTCCTTCTGCTCCCAGAAGAAGAAGATTGTAATTAGCGGGGAGCAGAGGAGCCGACATTTTGACGCCAGGGAGCTGCAACACTTGGCAAATATCACTTGGTGAGTTTACAAAGTCATGGGCTCACGAAACCATCAGTCTCAGTGTCAAGTCCAAAAAAAGCGGAGTTGAACCCTGGGTAGCTTACAACGACTTCCCCTTGAGTTTCCCTTAAATTTGCCAGCATTTCTTTGATCGTCAAGGCAAAGCAATCAATGCAAAAGATGTAAAAGTCAGCCCCTGTGAAAGCTGAGAGGTCCCACCATATTTAAGTGTCTAATCAGCGTCCCGCTGAGGCTTTTTTTTTTCTCTCCAAACCTGCTTAATGTCTCATCTAGATCACGCAGGTGCCCCAGAATGCTTCACTGTTCATGGTAAGGACCAGTCAATCAGAAAATCCATTGAATATATTCACGACTGGGACTCATCCCATTCCGGTTCCTTGCGGAAAGCGCATCTACTCTAAGACTCTTGGTAACCCATAACTGGCCTTTTTCCACATGGATCTGCATTATAATAAGGCCTCGGCCTAGCGTCTACTCGGAGTTACACTTCGAAACGCTACTCTATTGGACGGGGAAAGACATGAGAGTGGGTCTTTGGACAAACGAGACGTTAATCCACAAACTTGTGCATGTCACCATAGAGCCAACGTTGGGGCGGGAGCACTGCATCGTTCAGATGGCCACATTCGTCATTGCACTTGCAGGACTGCACAAACATTACAGCCCTCTCGAAGCGCTCTCCATCGGGGCAGGCGAAGAGCACGGGTGCTGTCCGCATGCGCCGGGGTGAGCAGCATCGCCCGTCCAGACACGTCCCGCAGTAGTTGGGCCGATAGAGACGTGTGCTGCGGCAGCCGGCGTAGCGCAGACGCAGAGGCTCAGGAGACTTGTGTGTACGAGAGCACTTCCTCCCCTTCTGTTAAAGAAAAATAAAAGGCTGTTTACGCTCACATCTGCAATGGAAAACAAGTGTGCAGTGGTAGGCTAAGGGGCCATTTACACAACCATTTTCACCATTTCCAACTAAAAATATTTTGGCCGTTGATTTTCATGACCTTGGCATTTTGGAGGCCTAAGAATGCAAACTTCTGAAAATGGCGTTTCAAAGAGCAAGTTTTTGGAAGCAAATTTGCTAATTATGTGTCCTTCAGTATGTGCACAGCGACGCAGTGTTTCTTTACGAAGTGACATCGCCAACTACTGGCCTGGCAAGACAATGCAAAGGTCACTATAAATGTGTGCACCTTTAAAATTGATTCTTGATAATTATTATTTTTAATTTTTATTGTCTAAAATCCCTAAAATCATAAATTTACTAGAGAAGCAAGACTGAAAGACTTTAGTCTTCATAGATTCTGAGTGTATTTAATCTCACTGCACTTGTGGATCTTTTCATGTTGGCGGATACATGTTCTTGTTTTAATCATAAACTCACTTAATTCTGATAATTTTCTAAGGCAAAAATTCTTCTTATGTCATTTTGCATCTCCAGTAAACATGTTCATTTAAGAATGTTTAGACTTTTGTACCAGGAATTCAAGATATTAAGGAATTAGAGCACTTTCTATAGTGAAAGTTTGTCATTTTAATTAAAATATCACATTGCATCCTTTATCTTAACATGTTAACTCCTGTTTCAAGTACTACAGCTAATGTGACTGTTGTTGTTTAAGCTACTTCCATATTCAGAAACACACATAATAAAATAAAATGAAAATAAGCAAAGCTTTAAATGATGTTTAAATAGACATTTTGCTTGCACAATGGGAAATAATGTACTGGGAAATTGTACTAGAAAGAGCCAAAGGCCAAATGATGATTGCAGGGATTTATGGATTTCATTTAATTAATGTTTTTATATTGGCTTGTACCAGTTTGTGCCTGTGCACCAACAGAAACTTTGTTTAGAAGCTGCTCTTTTATTGGTGTAGAATTCTTAAGCTATTTAAGCAAACATAAACAGGATCTTGTGGTGATAATCTCTGAAATGTTTACCTTTATAGGCACATTCACAGAACTACAGGGACGAATGTTGCAGAGTCTGGTTTCCTTCAGCGGTTTGCACTGAGCATTCTCAGTGGTGACCCGAGACGAAACGCCCATCCCGCAGCTGCGTGAACAAGGCGTCCAGCTTGTCGTCTGTGCAACACATCGCCGTCCGGCTTGCTTCCACACTAGGAAGAGCGAGAGAGATGGGGTAAGTTAGTACACAGGCACCATTCACCCAACAGGGAACACTGACGCACAGAGAAAGTGATTTCGGCTGCCTGACAGAGTGTGTGTGGGGCTGGTTCACAAGGATCTCGTGGAAAAGAAGCAGTGGGCTCCTAAACACAGGCACCCACACAGAGGCACATGCAGGAGGAACCGCCACAGCGCACATTGGGACTGCTTGTTATTTGAAGGGCAGCCAAAGGGGGCGTTTACACAGGACTCAGTCTTGCACTTCGCTGTACTATTTTCAATTGTTGATCATTGGTGGTAATGATCATCAGCCTGAGACTAGGTTATTATAGTTAACTGAATAATAAGTTTTCATTTAGTTTATTATAGTAATACTATTGCAATGAACCCCATGTTTGGTGACATGTCAAGTTATAAGAAGTCTAGAAGAAGTCTAGTGGTAATTACGAAACGTGTTGGGGAAACACACCTGGCAGGTGCTTTCGGCTACGCGCTTTGTCCCACTTTCTCTCCAGCTCCATGAGCTCATTGCTGGGGGAGGTTTTGGGCGTGTAGGGGAAGGGCTTTGGTGGGGGTTTCTTGTAGATGTGCAGGTCGGGGAACAGATACGGAGGCGGCTGTGGCCGTCTGAACACTGGCGGGAGGACGGAGGACTCGCTGTGACAGTCCACGCTGAGGCAGCACTGGCCCGGGATCTTGACCAGTCGAGGTGCAGGACAGGACGGAGATGCCAGAGGAATATCAGAGGGGCAAAGGGGCACGCAGCCCACCGCCCCGTCGATACAGGTGCACTGGTGTTTGCAGCCCGCGCGGAAGTTTTCTCCATTCTGATACATGCGGCCATTGTATTCACAAGAACGGCCTTCCAGTTTGCCTGAAGAGACAAAAGAAAGAAAGAGTTTTAGTAATTATGGGGTGTTTTTGTCAGTGTCAAAAAAATTGTTGTCCCAGCTAACAGAAGTTCCTCCAGAATTATTGATAGAACCTTCGTTCAGAAAAACATCATTCACACATTCTTCATGGAATCTTTCTGTTTTTCTGAGACAGTTTAGTTGGTCTTTCAGTTAACATTTTTTTTTTAAATGTTACTTTTTGTTTCAGAATGTTCAGAGAACCTTCAAAAGTAACATTTTCATACCTTCATGGTATCATTAGTAAATTGTTCATGAAACATATAAGTGACCCTGGAGCACAAAAGCAGTCTTAAGTCTCTGGGGTAGGTTTGTAACAATAGCCAGAAACACTGTGTGGGTCAAAATTATAGACTTTTCTTTTATGCCAGAAATCATTAGGATTTAGTTATATGTAATTAGTAATTTTTGATTAGTAATATGCATTGCTAAGAATTAATTTGAACAACTTTAAAGATGATTTTCTCCATATTTAGATATTTTTGCACCCTCAGATTCCAGATTTTATAGTAATAGTTATGTCTCGGCCAAAAATTGTTAGATCCTAACAAACCATACATCATTGGAAAGATTATTTATTATTAAAAATGACATTTAAGACTAGTCATAAGGGTAATTTTTTAATAAATAAAGATTTATACAAATAACTAAGCTTTCCATTGATGTATGGTTTGTTAAGATCAGACAATATTTTGCCGAGATACAACTATTTGACAATCTGGAATCTGAGGCAAAAAAAAATAAGAAAAAAAAAGTCTTAACACTGAGAAACTCAGCTTTAAAGTTGTCCAAAAACAAAAGTTCTTATCAATGCATATTACTAATTAATAAAATGTGTTAATATTTATTTACGGTAGGAAATGTACAAAATATCTTCATGGAACATGATCTTTACTTGATGATTTTTGGCATAAAAGAAAAATCGATCATTTTGACCCATACAATGTATTTTTGGCTCTTGCTACAAATATACCCCAGAGACTCAAGACATTTTTGTTAGCTAAGTCCAAATCAGTATTTTGCCTTGCTTTCCAGTAAAAATATTCCAGTATAAGCATTCTTTAGATGAACTGTGATTCATTTTGACATCTTTTGAATGATTTGCATTGTATTATCAGAGACGACCTGCACAGAGTGACAGTAAGGGGTTAAACAGAGATCGACACTCAATCCTTTGCTGTCATGAGAGGGGCTCTATGTTTAGGGCAGAGGGGAATTTTGACTTGTTTACAATGTCTTTGAGCGTCAGATAGTCTTTGGGTGTGTGTGACGCCCCTTAAAATCCCCCTTTAGTCCAACACAAATAACTGCCTTAATATAGAAACTAGCCCAGTGCACATAATGTGCATGTCTTAATAAAGATAACACCTGAAGCGCAGCGTGACCAAACTACATCAGTTCCTCTTTGTTACCTACATTATTAAGCAGGTTGTCATTCAGTTTATTATTTATGATAATTATTACATATTTTTGAATAGAGTGTTTACTTTATTTTTATTTTTTGTGATAATATATCCTATTGAAGCAGGACTTTTGGGTGGGACATCAAAGGTTTTGTTAATATTTAGTAAAGTTCTGGTACCATTTAGGTTGTCCTTAACCAAACACAACTTATGTAAATACATTTGCATCATAATATTTTATGGTATTGAAAATTTCTCTAAATTAATGAAATGTATGACTTTTTAAAAAATCAAATGAAATCATTTTGCATAATCAATACAATATTTTGTGACATACGCTAATGCAAAATCATTCTGAATATATTCTGATATATGCAAATGACTTTAAATTGATAAATCAAATGCATACATTTGCATTTTCTTTATCATATTGTGATTTATAGGAGAAATAATTGCGATTTAAAAAGTTGTACACTTTTTAAATTAAACACATTTTAAATTAATTTATGCATGCATATATTATGACGTATTTAAATATGTAAAAATGTAATATTTGATTAATTTCATTTGTATTATCGTATATTGTGATATATATATACCAATGATGAATGCTAATGAAAATAAATGGTAATTTTTGAAAATAATTTTATACATACATTTATACATTTATAAATTATACATATATATATATATATATATATATATATATATACACACACACACACACACACACACACACTACAGCAAATCAATTCAAATCTATAAAATAATATTTAAAAGACCCCTAAAATCAAGCCTAGAGTTGTTGTGTTTACTCACCGCGGCAGATTCCATGGAGACTGGTCACATCGTTGCCATAGTTACACTCCAGGCCCTTGTGATGGTCGCAGGGTTTGTTCTCGTGGCAGTCTTGATTGAGCTGGGCGGCACACACCTTACAGCAGCCGCAGCTGTCGGGCACCGCACTGACGCCCGGTGGGCACACGGGCCGCTCCGCCGCACACTTACACACCTCAGGACACCGCGCTCGGACCTGCAGACCACACACAGACAGACGGATCTCAGCGAGGATAAAACCTCTGCATAAACATAATGAGCGTTTCTGAATATTTAAAGGGATAGTAGAACCAAAACAATTATAATAATCTGTCATTATTTACTAACACTCAAGTTCTTCAAAAGAGCTCAAGTGAAGTGACATGACATACAGCCAAGTATGGTGACTCATACTCAGAATTCATGCTCTGGATCCCCATCCAAAGTTCACACACACACACACACAGCAGTGAACACACACCCGGAGCAGTGGGAATCATGTGTGCTGCGGCCCCCGGGGAGCAGTTTGGGGTTCGGTGTCTTGCTCAAGGGCACCTCAGTCGTGGTACTGAACCCACAACCTTAGGGTTAGGAGTCAAACTATCTAACCACTAGGCCACGACTTCCCCATGTTCTGGCAAGATTCATGCGATGTTAATAGAACGTTTGGTCAGTGTTATCTGTCTTTAATAATGTTCTGAAGACTTTAGCACAAATACATTAAACATTGTTCATGGAACGTTTTTCAAAAACATTTTAATTGGACGTTCATCTTGTTTCAAATCTTTGAGAGAACATACCAACTAAAGTTCACATAATGTTTGAAAATGATAAAATGTCTAAGAAATATAAACTTACATCCAGGATATGGTACCAAGCAATACAAAATATTTAATATAATACTACTGAATTGTAAAAAAAAAAAAAAAAAAAAAACTATTGCCATTTTTTATTACTAAATTACTTTTATTCTTTGCCATTTTGTTTCTAAAGAGAATGAATGTACTGATGTGAAATAACACATCGGTATATATATATATATATATATATATATATATAAACAATTTTTTTTATAATAATCATATAACCAAAGAAAAAATATTTTTTAATACATGAATAAAAAATTTGAAAATTCATAACATCCAAACATTCAGAAAAGAGATTTATAGATTCATAGGAATATTAACAAAGTGTTCTTAGAATGTTTGTTGAAAACGTTAAGGGAACATTCCATTTTATAACTTTCAAACATGATGAGAATGTTACTTTTGAACATTCCAAAACAAGGCAATAACAAGAAACATTCCATGAATGAATAACTTTATTAAAGAGCGGGTAACTTGAGAATCTTCCCAGAAGGCTCTTAAGGCTTTCTCGTTAGCAGAGATGAGAAACATTCATCTACACTCCACGATTTCATTTCTCACTGGGAAAGGTCTGTTTCGTCATTCCAAAAGATTTTTGTTTTTCTCCATTAAAGCCAGTTTCCATTGGATCATTTCCGACAGCACTGCACCTGTTTCCCTGGCCTCTCCTTCTCTGTGTGATCTACCCAGCCAAGCTTTCTGAGAATGACCACAGCGCCTGGCATCTTAACTGAGAGGAGACCAGCTCCTGAGTCTCTCGGGACCCATATGTGGATCTGAGCTCGGACATCAAAGCATAACTCGGACCCTCCCTGACCGATTCTGACCGGCGGGGTTAATGGAGCGGGACTGATGTGCTTTGGTTATTTTGAGCTGTGCTTTTCTATTTCTGAACCGCAGCAACAGACTCTCTCAGGTGGGCAAATCATATATATATATATATATATATAATTATATACATATAGACATACATTATATATATATATATATATATATATATATATATATATATATATATATATATATATATATATATATATATATATATATACTAAAATATAAATGAAACAATTTTATTTACATATATTTATACATACAGTTATTTATGCAACTATGCATAATTATATGAACGACTGATATGTTTTGGTCTCATTTTCTTATACACCGTTTACATGGCATTCTAGTGACTTACCGTCGTGCAGATGATCAGTACAAGCACGAGCAGACACAATAAATCCCTCATCTTCATAACAAACCCTTCAGTGTCCACGGAAGATGATTAATTGAAACTGTAACCCGAATAAAGCACTTCTACTCTCACAGACAAGCGGTAATAATCCAGCCAGGCGCGTTTATTCCAGCCGTCTCTGAATCCAGCAGTGAAGTTTTTAACTCTTGTTTTCATTCCGCGCTCTTTATACGACTGAACTGTGATTTATCAGAAGCCCCGCCCCCTCGACCAACCAGAGCGCGGAAGCGCGGCCGGGATTCTAAAATGGGCGTGGTTCTGACGTCGAGGCGGAGTCTTGACGATTCGGGGGCGTGGTCAGTGATGAATGCAGTCATTCATAAAAACAACTTCATTCCAGAGAGGAGCTGCTGTCTGCTGCTTTTAACTTATATCGTAATACAAATATTATGGATGCTTTAAAGTCTCTTTGACACGCATAGCTCTGTCTGCTGTGTGCTTTGTGCAAGGCTAGATAAATATACTCAGCTGTGTGCTGCATTAATAAAGCCACTGCCACAGAAAACAAGCAGAGATTTCCCGTATCAAAACACAGATGGATAGACAGATCAGATGAATTCAACATATTTTCATCAGCTTCATCTATTTGTAAATTAAAAAGCTTTATTGGAACCCTTTATTGAAAAAAAAAACAAGTCATGTTTTCAATCGTTTCCTCAGGAGTGAAAAAGCTCAGCATGACCAACTGGCTGCACATGGAGGAGATGGATGGAGTGATGTGGAAAAAGATGTGGGTGGAGGAGTGTGAGGACCAGATCAAAAACAGGTCTGTGGAAAACAACCGAGAGACGGAGGCCAGAGGTTGGACGGGGAAGACTGAACAGAGGTACAAACAAAGAGAGACAGAAGGAAAGACGTTTAGAAAGTCAATAACAGGAAAGAAAGTGTCCAAAACGCTTCTACATGGGTCGTTTAGTGTCAGTCATCACACACACACATCAAATACATTCAGCAATTACTTCACAAACCTATTAATACCTACAAATACCTGAAATAAATATGATGTAAATACAAATTCATATTTATAAAATAATATATGTGCACATCTCTGACTTATTCTTATGCCATATAATGTATGTATTTTGTTATTTTAATTCTACTTCCATCATTTTCTGCATGCAAAGTAAATTACTTTGTGTATATATAATTTTAATTATAATTCTAAATACTTTTTTTATTTAATTCTCCTTATGTAATGTTTCAAGATAAATATTAAAGTAAGTGTTTTTTTTATTTTATGTGTACTTATTTTATTTTTTAGAGATGTTTATTACTTAGGAAGACATGCTGGAGCTTTAACGAAACAAAGCCCTGATGATCTGAGGTTTATCACACGTCCAGATCACAGCTCAAGACCCCTGTGAAGCCAGATAGTGTTGTAATATGAAGAGGGCTGTCCTGACCGTAAAGAGCCACTGAGGAGCCTTTATTTTGGATGTTGTTTAATAATCTTGCTCCACAACAGCAGAGTCAGACCGAGATAAAGAGAGAGAGGAGGTTTACTGTGTGGGTTATTTTTAACCCAGAACAGGAAGTGTGGTGTTGACTGCCCAAACACACACCTGACACACACCAGAAACAGAGTCACAGAGACAGTCACATGACCTGAGGCGTCACTGACACATAATAAAGTCCCAGATGAAGCTAAAGAAAATTATTGTGTTAAAACACATCTGTCATGTTATTGTGATTTAATCTTTCATGATGCTTATACACACACACACACTCACACACACACACACACACACACATACAGTACAGACCAAAAGTTTGGACACACCTTCTCATTCAAAGAGTTTTCTTTATTTTCATGACTATGAAAGTTGTAGATTCACACTGAAGGCATCAAAACTATGAATTAACACATGTGGAATTATATATGGAATTATATACATAACAAAAAAGTGTGAAACAACTGAAAATCTGTCATATTCTAGGTTCTTCAAAGTAGCCACCTTTTGCTTTGATTACTGCTTTGCACACTCTTGGCATTCTCTTGATGAGCTTCAAGAGCTAGTCACCTGAAATGGTCTTCCAACAGTCTTGAAGGAGTTCCCCGAGAGATGCTTAGCACTTGTTGGCCCTTTTGTCTTCTGTCTGCGGTCCAGCTCACCTCTAAACCATCTGGATTGGGTTCAGGTCCGGTGACTGTGGAGGCCAGGTCATCTGGCGCAGCACCCCATCACTCTCCTTCTTGCTCAAATAGCCCTCGATGCATTCAGTGTGAATCTACAATTGGAAGGAATTGGAAATTCGTGGGCTAGGATAGGACATTCGAACCAGAAAGCTGAGAATCTTCAAACATAGCTTACATTTGGCTAAAAGGTTTTTGTCTTTATGCTCAACTAAAGTGAAATAATGAGCATATTTCCACTTTGAGACACTCGTGTTGCTCTCGCCTTGACTCGTCATGACTGCTGCACATACTTGAATAAACGGAAACACGCCCACAGTGTGTCTTCGTGTTTACAGTGATGGCATCCACCAATCCTACAATGTGTCGCTGCTGCAAACAGGTTAGGCTGCACTTCAGTCAAAATTAATTAATTAAAAAAAAAGTAACGGACAATGCACCATATGGTAAGGGTAACAGAGTTAATTTTAAACAGTAATGTGTTACAGTATTAATTACTGTCAAATAATAAAGCGGTACTGCCCAACACTGGACAACACTTTTAGAAAAAAGGCTTCATTGGGGTTCTATATAGAACGACCCCACTACGAACTCCCGAACTGATTCAAATGATTCACGATCCCGCTCCGAACTCCCGAACTGATTCAAATGATTCGCGATCCCCGAACTGATTCAAAAGATTCGCGAACCCGCTACGAACTCCCGAACTGATTCAAAAGATTCGCGAACCCGCTACGAACTCCCGAACTGATTCAAAAGATTCGCAACCCGATACGAACTCCTGAACTGATTCAAATGATTCGCGATCCCCGAACTGATTCAAAAGATTCGCGAACCCGCTATGAACTCCCGAACTGATTCAAATGATTCATGCTCCGAACTACCGAACAAATGATTCGCGATCCCCAAACTAACTCAAATGATTCGCGAACGCGCTACGAACTCCCGAACTGATTAAAATGATTCATGCTCCGAACTACCGAACAAATGATTCGCGATCCCCAAACTGACTCAAATGATTCGCGAACCCGCTCCGAACTCCTGAACTGATTCAAATGATTCGCGATCCCCGAACTGATTCAAAAGATTCGCGAACCCGCTATGAACTCCCGAACTGATTCAAATGATTCATGCTCCGAACTACCGAACAAATGATTCGCGATCCCCAAACTAACTCAAATGATTCGCGAACGCGCTACGAACTCCCGAACTGATTAAAATGATTCATGCTCCGAACTACCGAACAAATGATTCGCGATCCCCAAACTGACTCAAATGATTAGCGAACCCGCTCCGAACTCCCGAACGGACTCAAATGATTCGCGAAACCGCTACGAAATCCCGAACTGATTCAAATGATTCGCGAACCCGCTCCGAACTCCCGAGCTGATTCAAATTATTCTGATCCCCAAACTGACTCAAATGATTCGCGAACCCGCACCAAAATCCCGAATTGACTCAAATGATTCGTGATCCCGCTCCGAACACACGAGAACTCTTTGACCACAGCTGCTGTGCTTCAAAAGCTCTTGCAGCAGCTCAACACTGTTTTTTTCTGAGGTGGTTGGATCACATCAGATTGTGGTTAATCTTGCAGATCATGACTTATATCTACTCTTCCTCTCCCTGCAGTTTGGTAATATAAAGATTCCTCCTTTGAACTCTATTATATATATATATATATATATATATATATATATATATATATATATATATATATATATATATATATATATGTGTGTGTGTTTGTGTGTGTGTGTGTGTGTGTGTGTACATGTAGCTATATATTATAATTAAGGAGCTCATTAATTAAACACAATTTGGAACTCATGTCCACAATTTTTTTTGTGTTGTGTCATTAGTTGTGTCTTAATTTGATTAATTATTATTACACAAATAGTATTTTAAAATTACATTTCAAATTGTTTTATTTTACTCTTTAATTTACTATTAATTTATTCTTAATTTTTGTCTATTCTGTATTATTCCACCCTTGATATTACATATTCTTCTTGCTATTATTAACCTATTGTTGTTCAGTTATTTATTATGGTATTATTCATATTATATATAGAATATTAAGCTATTATAAATCTATTATATCACATTTGTATATGTTATTGTACCGTTGTACTCGCTTTTCATATTATTCACTTTACTTTAAGTTGTACTACATATACTTTTTAATATAACATATCACTTTTACTATATTTCTACTGTGCACTGTATCAGTGCATATTTTCATTTTCACTGGATCCATAGCCTCATCAGTAACATGTTATTATTTGTTGTGGAGTTCATCTGTAGGCTATAGTGTTATCAAAATGAAAATCAGACTACAAGTGTGTCACTTTTTGATTTGTATTTACTTGTTTTATTACATTTTCTCAACGATAGTAAATTATTAGTGTTTAAAGATCTATTATTTCGATTTTATCCCAGTATTTCAAAGGGAATGAGCTGTATTCTGACCTGAGACACAAGAAAGAGAGAGAAAATACTGTATATATATATTATAATGGTCAATCGCTACAGGTCATAGTGAGAAGAACCACTGCTAACTCTCCATCATCAGTAATGACCGATCACTCACTCCCTCACTACATCGATTTACTGTTACACACACACACACACACACACACACACACACACACACTTGATGGTGTCACAGAGAGCCTCCTTGTTCTGCCTCCTTCCCGTCTTTCCACCGGTAGGCCGCAAAAATCCCAGAAATCCCTGTTATTTCCGCACCTGTGTTTGTTTGGCAGGAGTAAACACATGAAGAGCCTCAGTGTTTGGTGCACAGACCTAGTCTCTGTTCACACACTCACCGAGCCACAGCGCCTCCTATGAGAGGAACATCATGACACACACATGAAACAAACAGCATAAATGCATTGCATTACAGGGATTGCATTTCATTGTTTTGTAGTATCAGTAATTGCATTTTTAGGGGCTGGAATTCAACATGGTTGTATATTTGAGCTGTGAATATTTCAATTAAAATAATATCACACATTTTCATCATAAAAATAGATCATGAACTCATATTCACCTTCCATTTTCGACACCTGCTGTGGAGTGTGGGACAAATATTAGTGCTTTATAAAAAAAAAAAATAATAATAATAATAATACTAATTTAAATTCTTTCCAATATCCTTTTTTTTTCCAATATTTAAATGCATGTTTACCGATCTTGGCACACTATAGCTTACTGCTTTATATGCCCAGTGCATGCATACTGCCTACTGTTATCTAAGAATAGTGTGTGAAACAGTATATACAATAAGCAACAAATAATGTTTCAGAGTAATATGCTACACATGTTGTCACAAGACAAACACTGAACATGAATTCATCACAGCTGTCGAGACTTTAATTGTGCTAACTGTTCGTTTACAAAGGCTTGAAGATAAGGGTTCACACTAGTAAACAGTTATATATCGCCCAACTGAACTCATAATGAACTGTACACATTGAACAGGACTGAATCAACACTGAGCTGTCTTTAACTGAACAATGATATTATTTCCATTACACTGAGTGAAAAAAATATCAATTCTGTTTACTCTAGAATAGCAGTATTTAGCAGTAGGCTGTGTAAATACTCATTAGGTGTATTTACATCCTGATTTTTCGTGTCCTGTCTGTCAGGCTTCAAAGCATCCAGATCTCCTGAAGTGATATTGTAACCTGCAGCTGGATTTGAACATCAGGATCTGGTTATTTACTCTGAGGATTTCAGTCCTTCTCATTGACTTGGTCCAGTTCAGTCTCTTTCACACGGTGACCTGTTTAACACCCAACACATCATGATCTCTCTGCCATTTTACTCAACTTACTATGAAATGCTCTAAGGGACAGATTTACTAACAGCTTGCGCAAACCCTCATAGTGAGGAAAAGGTTATGGACACAACCCCTTTGCAGCTGACTTCACTGCATTGCAAGTGTTTCCCTCTCAGAAACTCTGCTTTTTTAAAGATCATTATTTTGTGTATTTGGTGTAACAGAATATGTTGAAATGCTTTAATGTTCAAAACACATTATTTTTCAAATACTGTACATTATTGTAGATCTCTATGCCCCGTATCTCGTTGTTTTCTACAAAGCCCCTCCTTCTGACAAGCACAGTCTGCTCTGATTGGACAACAGACCCAGTTCATTGTGATTGGCCGAACACCACAAGCACTCGTCGGAAATATAATGCCCCTTTCCTTAATAGTGAAATTCGGCTTTCAAAATTAATGTAATGTTAATGTTGTCCTTAGTTTTACCATCAGTTCAAGTCTGAAAGAGTAACAGAGTGGTGTGACAGAAACTAACGTTTTGACGCTTATTTGACCTGTTTAGTAAATCCGACCATAACATGCAATAATCAGGACTGGTTGAGTCTATCCCTTTAACAAAGTTTCATCTGATTTGGGGAATCAGTAACTACAGGGACAAACACATTTTCATGTGGAACTGTGGAACTTCAGTTGGAACTGTTTTTGCTTCCTATCATTTAAAAACACAGCACTTGTCTTGTCTGTTTGACACAGATTATTTTACTAGACATTGCAAAAGATTAAGAATAGATTCCAAATAATCACAGCGTGTGGGCACTGATACTTCTGGTTTGAGTATTACTGAAATAGTAGACTGAAAAACAAACTCTTCTGTTCTCTTTCGCAGTATAAAGCTGCAGTCTGTAAGTTTTGCCTCTTTGTCGCCATCTCTGTTTGAAAACCTGCAACTGCAGCTGTTTGTGGAGTTATCTTCCTTGAGTGGGTTGTGCTCCAGCGCAGATGAATCTAATGTCTTGAGGAGTATGTGTGTGTGACAGTCTGTCACCGCACCGGTGTGGATATTTACTGTACTTCACTATCACAGATTCTAACATGTCTTGGAAAGTATGACCCAAATAATAACTTTCACCTGATATTGTCATCTGAACATCCATGGTCATACCAAGAAATGCAACATTTAGTGTTCAAACAAATGAATGTGTAAACATGAAGCATGGCCAGTCTGCGTTCACTGAAGAAGTTTGCATTTATTCAACTTGAAAAATCAGGAGAAAATGTAAATGTAAATTTAGCTGTTTCAAATCTTAAGAAATATTTGAATATGTAAAATTGTGATGATTACTTCAACTAAATTAGATGTTGGTACCATCTTCTGTCTATTTAACTTACTATATGTACTTTTTTATGGCTGTTTTATAAATGTATGTGTACCAAACTAACTGCAGTTTATTATTAGTTATTTATTTTGTCAATAAACTGAGTTGGAATGCATAAAGTGATTTGAATGCATAATTTAGTGCACATGATTTAATTTTAAACTTCCACATCTGAATCCTTAGATGCATCTGGATATCTTGATTTGAGTTGAAACAAAGAAAAACGAGTTTTCCATTCCCCCTTTGGCTTTTCCATATGAAGCCCCATCAGTCTGAGAGAGAGAGAGAGAGAGAGAGAGAGAGAGGGGCGGGGATCGAGAGAGGGAGGGGGGGGGGGAGTGAGTGAGTGAGTGAGAGAGAGAGAGAAAGAGTGAGAGAGAGTGAGTGAGTTAGAGAGGGAGGGAGAAAGAGAGAGAGAGAGAGAGAGTGAGTGAGTTAGAGAGGGAGGGAGAAAGAGAGAGAGCGAGAGGGGGGGAGTGAGAGAGAGAGTGAGTTAATGGTGAATTCTTGGCCGCAGAGACACTTAAATGTTCACATTCAAACTATCATGTTAATTCTTTTGTAATTTGTTGGATAGTTCATGTGATGCTAATACATTAGATGTTAGCCGATTTCTTTTCTTGGCTCATAAAAATTTTAATATACATGTGCTTTGGATGTTTTAGTATAATTTAGTTCATCTCCATGTGTACCTGAAGAAGATAGCGTCATCATTGTTCTTCCAGATCTTCTCCAGCAGCTGCACACTGGCATCAATAGCAACGTCTGCAGCTTTATCATGCAGTGAACCATGACTGGAAGCACTGAAATCCTTATTGATTCCATCCAGGCTTTGTGTAAGACCAGCTGTGATGTCTCCAGGACCTCCGTGGCTACATTTCCCTGTCAAGAAATAAAAATAAGCATCATGATGATGACTTCTTTATATTTCCTGATGCTCCATCAAATCTGAAAGTCACCTTTTGGTTTCTTTTTTATTCCGAAGTACCCTGAAGTCAGAATCTTTTCTTCAATAATGTTCTTCAGAATGTTTCCCTCACAGTTCTTAGTTGGACACTCACAGGTTTCTTGGTTTGGCTCTGGAGGGAGAACATGCAAACGAAACGTAAAGTCTCTTGAGAGAAATCCCACCCATCTTCTGTTTAACAATTACTAGTATCTTTCAGGGCTCCGTACACACACACACACACACACGTACTTGCAGGGTTGGGTATGTTCTCGTCTGGATTGATCAGGGCAGTACAGGGTTCAGTGTTTCCCAGCTCTATCCAGTTACTGTGACTGTAGAAATCCTTTCATTTCCCAAACAACACACATACAAGCTTTAGTGCATTTATTCGTTCTCATTCTAAAGTCACGTAACAGCTACACAGATCTGCACGATCAGACTCACTTGTAAAGTATGCAGAATTGTTCCCAGCTTCTTTCGCGCATCTGCAAATTTCTCTCTACTGATGTCTTTTGAGATGTCCTCCACTCCCTTGATTATGAGCAATTTCCCGTCCACAAACGTCTCGCCGTGAAAGTGGTATTTCGCTTCGAGGAGATGGTCAAGGTCGGTCTTCACATTGTAATAGGAGATCATTTTTATGCCTGTCTCAAAGTTCTTTGTAAATGCATCCTTTTTGCAGGACCTCGCCAGTGTCTCGGTGTCAAGTGGTTCTGGCTGTTCAACCAAAGAGATAATGTTTTTTGCAGATTATTAATTTAGTCTTGGGATACATGAGTTTTAATAAAAACAACTCTGCATATAAATAGATATTCAGAATTGACACAAACCGATCACATCTGTACCTTCGTGAAGCCTTCAACGCTCTGGCAGATCTTTGCGGTAGCACGCAGAATGGCAGTTCTTGTGATGTCCTGATGAGTTTTTGAATTCCCTTTCCTCACGATGAGAAAGGCCTGAGCAGTAATCAGCAGACTCCAAACAAGCAATACTCTTCTCATTTTCAGACGATTGGGAATTTGAAGAACCACACCAGAATAGATGCTGTGCAGGTTTCAGTCAGAAGTTTTAAAGCAATGAAAATAAATATCACCAGAAACATAATTTGTTAAAAATCCTTAGTTTATTGTATTTTAGGTTGTTTGGTGTCCCTTACAAGACTGCAGAGAACATATAATGCTCGTGGATACTTACCCCCAACGTCCTCAATGTTTCCTCGAGCCTCATAAAACTAATCTTCAACTAGTGAGCAGAAATTTATACACTGAATACTCTGTCATTTGAATTCATCTAGAAAAGTTGTTTAAAGTTATAAGCGTTTGCATAGATATCACTTCAGAAGACTTTGCGTGTGTATGCTGACCTTATCTGACTTTATACAATGTGACCATTTTCTGTCAAGGCCAGGCCAGAAATCTCCCAAATGGGTGGACTGCAATTCTTCACCTCCCTTTAAACCTTTGAGCGACTAATTATACACTACAAGGTTTACTCAGCTACAACATATGATAATGAAAGCTAGGACAATGTCTCACGTGCAATTATTCAATTAATAATATAATCAGAACAGTTTAATGGGACAAAATCAATGTGTGCCAGCTTTGGGATAAATGAACATCCCATTTAGGATGACAACATACCAATGAAACAATGAACTAAACAGCCAGATGTACCTTTTCACAATCTGTTCATTTAAAACTGTCTGAACGAAGTGATTCACTAGAATAAATCAGATTTTCCGAAACTGATAGAGAGGACTTATGACGAACCAATTCACTAGATCAAAGCTTTAAATAATATTAAATATAAACGATAGACCCATTTTAGGATGAACCGATTCACTAATGAATTTGATTTGCCCTCGCTATACAAGCGCCAACAGGGTTTACTTCTGCTCGATCGCCTGTAAAGAAAGGTAATACAAAACGCTCTTCATTGGAAAAAGTAGTTTTAAAAAACTAGGCTTACTTATGTGTTTGGATAAGGACTCAGAGAATATTTTATTTGCATTGTTACCATTAAAGAAAACGTCAAAGACAGCAGACAATATAAATCTATTTAACACTTTTTAAGACTTACCAAAGGTATGAGTATACATAGAAAACAAAATAAAACACAACTCCTAATAAAGCTAATTTATTTTCTCTTAAATTTCATTTTGAGGACTTATGGATTTAGCTTGAACTTTATTTATGCTGCAGATTTCAGGTTTTTGCTTTACTACACAAACTGTAGCGAGAGTATAATGCTGATTTTTTTATGTTTTTGCACAAGACTAATATAAAGGGATATCTGTTAGTGTTTAATGTTTCTCTATATGTCTATGTATGGCTCTTTCTGTTTCATCTTTATATGTTTGCAATACTGTACATTCTGTAAACAGCCTTTATTATTTGGTTTTATTGCTCAAACTACAGATGGGTACAATGGGGTTAAAGGCGAACCTTAAGGAAAATGTGTTTTTCACTACTTGTCTTCATTGAACATTAATAGAGTGACATTCTGTGGGAAAACAACCCATAACAGTGGTTTGTTCATTCATCCATTTTGGTGTCTTTATTTTTAAGGCCCTGTGGTTCAATCCCAGACATATGGAGTATTTCTCTACAAGGTTTTTTTTTTCTTTTCTGGAGTCAAACAGAAACAATGCTGCTTTAACTAATAACAGTTATAAAGTAATGCATTTTTACACTTTAACAACAAATGAAGCTAATAATATCTGCCTTCTGCTTTCTTAGTGTAACTTTGTGTAGTTTTAATGAGACCTTCTGCTATGGTGACAAACTCTTTGACATTTGCATATACACTCAATGTCGCTCACATCTGCATTCATGGAAGCGAGTTTAATATCTGATCTACATTTTCCTAAACTATCTAGTGTTAAAAACTGAATAGTGGAATAGTCTCAGATGCAGTAACCTATGACCTCCATAGTATCCCTGTTACAAAATACATGTCCACTTTATTTTTGCAGGGATTTGATAAATAAAATGTATGATTCTGCTGATCATGAGGAAAAAAGATGAATGATAGGAAGAAACAGACCTAAAGAAAAATTTGATTTAATGCACATTTGAGCTCTGCAGGGATGCTTGAACGTTACCATGAATGAGGGATAACATTGTGCTTGCGAACCATACACGTTTATCATGACGTGTGATGCCATTTTTGACATGCGTCTTTGTAAATACCTAAGAAGTCTTTAATGTTTGCCTCATGAATATTCCTGCTGACAGATGGCTGAGATTTTGTTATGTATAGCTGGTCTTTCTTTATTCACAGGTTTAAAGAGGAGCAGTAACAAGGAAAATTGTGAGGAAATGAATTACTGTTATATTTACTATAATATACTGGTTTAAAATAAATGTATCTTAAATTGAAGTTTCCTTTGACCAGGACAAGTGCTTCTAAAAGTTATAATCAGGTCAGTGTTTTTTTTAATCAGTGGGGTTATGTATGCATTTATTTTTTTAAGTTCTGAAATGTGCATAATTTAGATACTAAGTTTCAATGCCGTGAGCTCAATTAATACTTCTAGCATGACCAATTTGTGTTTGACGGAGTGGAAAACAATGGCTTCCCTACTTGGTAAGAGTGAAACATCTCAAAAGCCATTTCTTTACAAACTATGAAGTCCAAATGAACTCAAACAAAAGATTTTTAGGTATATTCTTTTTGCTCTCTAGGACACAGTGCTTTATCCACGGCTGCTGCTGGCCAAATGGGTGTCCTAAGCAGAATTGTATTGTTGTTCCCCTTCCCCCAAATATTATGGAAAAAAATAACACCTACTATACAAAATAGAACTTAAATAAAACATAAGAGTAAATAAATAAATACATTTGAATTACAGGTGCATCTCAATAAATTAGAATGTCATGGAAAAGTTCATTTATTTCAGTAATTCAACTCAAATTGTGAAACTCATGTATTAAATAAATTCAGTGCACACAGACTGAAGTAGTTTAAGTCTTTGCTTCTTTTAATTGTGATGATTTTGGCTCACATTTAACAAAAGCCCACCAATTAACTATTTCAATAAATTAGGATATGGTGACATGCCAATCATCTAATCAACTCAAAACACCTGCAAAGGTTTCCTGAGCCTTCAAAATACTCTCTCAGTTTGGTTCACTGGGCTACACAATCATGGGGAAAGACTGCTGATCTGACAGTTGTCCAGAAGACAATCATTGACACCCTTCACAAGGAGGGTAAGCCACAAACACTCATTGACAAAGAAGCTGGCTGTTCACAGAGTGCTGTATCCAAGCATGTTAACAGAAAGTTGAGTGGAAGGAAAAAGTGTGGAAGAAAAAGATGCACAACCAACCAAGAGAACCACAGCTTATGAGGATTGTCAAGCAAAATTGATTCAAGAATTTGAGTGAACTTTACAAGGAATGGACTGCGGCTGGGGTCAAGGCATCAAGAGCCACCTCACACAGACGTGTCCAGGAATTTACTGAACCACAGACAACATCAGAGGCATCTTACCTGGGCTAAGGAGAAGAAGAACTGGACTGTTGTCCAGTGGTCCAAAGTCCTCTTTTCAGATGAGAGCAAGCTTTGTATTTCATTTGGAAACCAAGGTCCTAGAGTCTGGAGTAAGGGTGGAGAAGTTGCTTGAAGTCCATTGTTAAGTTTCCACCGTCTGTGATGATTTGGGGTGCGATGTCATCTGCTGGTGTTGGTCCAATGTATTTTTTGAAAACCAAAGTCACTGCACCCGTTTACCAAGAAATGTTGGAGCACTTCACGCTTCCTTCTGATGACCAGCTTTCTGAAGATGCTGATTTCATTTTCCAGCAGAATTTGGCACCTGTCCACACTGCCAAAAGCACCAAATGTTGGTTAAATGACCATGGTGTTGGTCACCAGACCTGAACCCCAGAGAGAATCTAAGGGCTATTGTCAAGAGGAAAATGAGAAACGAAAGACCAAACAATGCAGATGAGCTGTGTCACTGTGCAGGGTGCCGTCTCAGCCTCCCCTGTGGTCTGTATTGTCCTGTCTCTTCAGTAGCTCGTGGTCTGGGCAATCAGCGCTAATCACGGCGGGGTTGTGCAGATCACGAGCTGATTCTTCCCCACCTGTCGCTCGCTCCCCCACTCCCTTATATGTCTCTGCTTTTCTGTCTGTGGTCGTGAGTAGATTGTTTTGTCTTTGCCCATGTTTTGCATTATTCTCATTATCAGTCTCACCTTCTGTTCTTGTGTCAAAGGATCCATAATTCGGAGATCCGGCAGCGCGAGTGGTCCGCAGTGTGCCGGCCAGCTCGGAGATCTCTGTGTGTGCCAGAGCATTTCATTATTGTTTATGTTATTTTGTGTTTTGTGGCGAGAATAAAGATTCTCCTTTTTCTTTACTCTGCATCTGAGTCCTCTGTCCAGTACGCACCCATGACAGAATCTACTCACCAAGGATGGATTCAGCAGAGGAAACGGAGCTGCGCCGAGCTCTTCAGCAGCAGGGTTTTCTTCTGGGTCGACAGCAGGAGGAAATTGCAGCTTCTCGTCGCGCCTACTCGGAGATCGCTCTCCAGCTCAACCGGCTAGCCGAACGGCTTGACCAGCTGCAGGCCAACCCCTCAGCCGCCCCGTCTGTTCCGGATGCCCCGTCTGTCCCACCTGCTCCTCGCCACGCGGAACCGTGACTCAATCCACCCGCTCCATACTCGGGTGAGCCCAACTCATGTCGATCATTTCTGTCCCAGTTTTCGCTGACTTTCACTCTCCAGCCTTCCTGTTTCCCCACGGAGCAATCCCGGGTGGCGTTCGTCATCACTCTCCTGGTTGGTCAAGCGAGAGAGTGGGGAACGGCTATGTGGGACAGCAAACATGACTGTTGTGCGTCGTTTGATGCATTCTCGAAGGAGCTGCGCAAGGTGTTTGCGGCTGGAATGAGAAGGCTCTCTGGGATCACTTCCTCCACGGCCTGGCTGAGCAGGTGAAAGACGAGATCTATTCACTAGAGCTGCCCCCTGTCTTGGATGGGCTTATCGATCTCGCCATTCGGGTCAATGACCGGATTACTCTCCGTTCTCGGCACCGTAGAGAGGGGATTCCCCATGAACACGTCACCGGGGTTCCGTATGCAGCAGCATGTGACATGATGTCTCAATGCCGCATCCTCCCGGAGGAGGAGCCCATGCAGATTGGGAGAGCACGGCTGACAATGGGAGAGTGACGCCGTCGCTTGGATAATCAGCTCTGTCTGTACTGCGGTGAGGCGGGTCACGTGGTAGCGGCGTGCCCTGTGGCAGGACGACGCTTTTCACGCAAGGGAGAGCGCATGGTGAGCGTCACTACAACTCGACTGCCACCCGGTGGCCGTTCAGAGTTCCAAGCTTCAGTACAGTTTGGAGGAGCTGTTTTCTAGGTTTCAGCATTGATTGACTCTGGAGCGGAGGGCAACTTCATGGATTCCAGACTGGCAATTCGTCTGGGGATTTGGGCTGTTGCACTGGCCAAACCGATTTCTGCCAGGACACTTTGTGGCACCCATCTCACTAATATCACTCACACCACTCAGTTTGTTACATTAACCTTGTCTGGTAATCATGCTGAGGAGATTAGATTTCACCTTATTCACTCGCCCACCGCTCCAGTGGTGTTGGGTCACACCTGGTTGGTTAAACATAACCCTCATATTGATTGGGCCCGTAGTTCTATTTTGGCTTGGAGCCCTTTCTGTTTAGCTCAGTGTTTGGGTGCTGCTTTTCCCCCTGTCTTGTCTCATTCTGTGTTGCAGGAGGAGCAGACTAACTTGGTTGATGTACCGGAGGCTTACCATGATTTGAGAGCGGTTTTCAGTAGGTCCCGAGCTTCATCTCTGCCTCCACACCGCCCGTACGACTGTGCAATTGACCTGCTTCCTGGCACTTCTCCACCTAGGGGGCGCCTTTACTCTCTGTCGGGTCCGGAGCGGGAGGCCATGGAGAGGTATATACATGATTCTCTGGTAGCAGGCATTATCCGTCCCTCATCCTCTCCAGCCGGGGCGGGGTTCTTCTTCGTGGAGAAGACGGATGGTTCGCTGCGCCCCTGTATTGACTATCGGGGGTTGAATGACATCACGGTAAAGAATCATTATCCTTTGCCGTTGATGTCATCGGCCTTCGAGCTCCTTCAGGGGGCAACCATCTTTACGAAGTTGGACCTACGCAGTGCTTATCACTTGGTTCGGATTAGGGAGGGGGACGAATGGAAGACCG
This sequence comes from Carassius gibelio, assembly GCF_023724105.1. Classification (NCBI taxonomy): domain Eukaryota; kingdom Metazoa; phylum Chordata; class Actinopteri; order Cypriniformes; family Cyprinidae; genus Carassius; species Carassius gibelio. Next base: position 30,043,810 of record NC_068373.1, read on the forward strand.
CCTTTAACCCTTTCGAGTCGATTAATGCATATATGCGTTTTGATTCATTTTCTCCTGATAACCCTGAAAAGAACTTAAATTAGACTCTCAGTTTTAATCGTACAGATAAGAGCAATACACCAATCGAATCTGTAAAGAGTCTAGTTTTTTTTGGATACAGACATAATAACAAAAAACCTTTGTGCACTTATAAAATAAAGATAACAAACAAGGTGCGCTTTCTGCAGCCTCTGTCTCCGCTGAACGTAATGTACAAACACGTCATTAAAATGAAGTGTAACTCCGTGAATACTCAACGAAGAGACATGAGAGAGATATCTATAGAAAGCTTGACATGTCTACTTTAAAACTAAACAAGTGCTGCCGAAAACAAATATTCTGAGATCAAGTAATCCATATGAAAATAACGCGATGTCTATGTCTCCCTTCATTATGTCTAATGTGACCACGCCCCCGCGCTGAACACGCTATTCAGATTCAAACTGAAGCGCGCGGCTTGAATACGCCCACACAGAAGAAAAAGCAGCCAGACTGTTCTTCAAGTTTTTATTTTATTTTACTGTTTGCTTCGCAATGAGAGGAATAAGACATAATGAACCCCGAAAAGATGTGATGTGGTTGAGGATTTGAGAAATGGATTTCCTCAGAAAAAAAGAATGAAGCACTTTATTCAGCAGAGATCATAAACATGAGTTAGTCTCTTTTTATTTATTTATATACTTGTACTAGTTTTCACATAACATCTAAACATTTTACTAGTTAGACTTTTTCCAAATACTTTTCCCAAACTATAATTCCTGACTAAATGTATAATCAAGTGAAACATTATGAAGTTTCAATAACAATATACAATACTATACCATTCAAAAGCTTGATGTAAATAATATAAATGTGACAAATAGAGATAACTCTAACAAATGTAAAAACAATGCAGTTCTTTCAATTTATTCCCCCTAAAAAAAAACCCCGAAAAATATTCTCAGCTCTTTTCAACATTAATAATGATAAAAAATAATAATGATGATGATAATAATAAATGGGTTTTTTTTTGGTAGAAAATAAGATTGTTAAAAGGATTTCTGAAGGATTGTGTGACTGGAGTAAGGATGCCAAAAAATTTGTTTGAAAGTAAGCTTTGATTGTCCCTAATAAACTTTTTAACTGCTCCCCCAAGTGGATATTAAATTATGTTGTGGGATAATTGAATATATTCTTAATAAACTACAAACATAAAATTATATACTTTTATTTTGTTCTCACATTCTTTCTTGTAACTCCTCACTCACACTGGCACAGCTGAATGGCTGATTATGCAGCTCATTATGCAGGGCTTTGTCTTCTCAGGTGTAAATCACAATGATATTCATGATAGTTGACCCCTACTCACATATGACTTTTACCAACAAAAAGTGTCTTAGAAAATTTAAATCAATATATTGTTTTCTGTGAATGAGTAAACAAGATGATTTTCACATAATTTAGAAAGAAAAATTCTAGGCTACAAGCTCCAGTTCTCAACAATCCCGGGAACCAATGTTATGTATGTGTTTTATGGCCTTATTCAAGTGATTTAACATTTTTAGTTTTTCACTAACCATGCATAACATTTTTTTTCTCAAAAATACAATCATGTACATGCATGCATTTCACATATTATTATAGACCAGTTTGTGCTGATTACAGTGATATTAGACTTTACCCATTTAGATATTTATAAGAAAATGAAAAAAGCACAAATATCAGGGCATTACAAAAGTTCTCCAGGCCCCAAAAATACCCTTAGACTCCAGAGGGTTAACACCCATACAGGGCACTTTGAGTACTTAGTTATGCCGTTTGGGCTTTGCAAATCCCCGGCGGTCTTTCAGGCACTCGTCAATGACGTGCTCCGAGACATGGTCGATCGGTTTGTTTTTGTTTATATCGATGACATCCTTATTTTTTCCCAGAATGAGCGCGATCATGTCCAGCACGTCAGGCGAGTGCTCTAGCTGCGTTTGAGAACCTTAAGTGTCGATTTGTTTCGGCCCCCATTTTAACGACCCCTGACCCATCTCGTCAGTTCATTGTGAAGGTGGATGCGTCGGAGGTAAGGGTGGGGGCAGTTTTGTCTCAAAGATCAACTTCGGACGAGAAAATACATCCCTGCGCCTTCTTTTCTCATCGTTTAACCCCCGCGGAACGGAAATATGACATTGGGAATAGGGAGTTACTAGCTGTCAAGCTGGCCCTGGAGGAGTGGCGTCACTGGTTAGAGGGAGTGCGATTTCCGTTTATCGTTTGGACTAATCATAAGAATCTTGAGTACATTCGCACCGCCAGGAGAATAAATTCTAGGCAGGCTCGCTGGGCATTATTTTTCGGATGTTTCAGGTTTACCATTTCTTATCGCCCAGGCTCTAAGAATGGTAAACCCTTACGCGCTGTCGCGGGTTTTTGAGACTGAGGCTAGTCCCACCCTCCCGGTGGACATTTTGCATCCCGAACGGGTTGTGGCTGTGGTCACCTGGGGGGTGGAGTCCAAGGTCCGCGCGGCACAACGCCATGCTTCTGTTCCCACTGGATGCCCAGAGGGTCTGCTCTTTGTACCTGAGTCAGTCCGTACTAGCGTACTTCAGTGGGGCCACTCTTCTAGTCTAGCTTGCCACCCTGGAGCAACTCGTACTTGTAGGTTAATCAAGCAGCGGTTTTGGTGGCCGTCCGTCCGCAAACTAATGGTCTGACTAATGGCCGAGCGTGCAAACCAAGATTTGGAGAGAGTCCTGCGCTGTGTGGCGTCTGCTGAACCGTCATCTTGGAGTTCCAGGTTGACCATGCTAGAGTATGCGCATAACTCCCTCCCGGTCTCATCTACGGGTTTGTCTCCCTTCCAGTGCTGTTTAGGCTACCAGCCACCTCTATTCCCCTCTCAAGAATCCGATGCCGTTGTTCCCTCCGCGCATGCGTTTATTCAGAGATGCCTCCGTACTTGGAGGATTTCCAGAGAAGCCTTCACTCGGACTGGCGGGAGGAACAAGGCATCGGCGGACCGTCACCGTACTAAGCCCCCACTTTACGTGTGTGGTCAGAGAGTCTGGTTGTCTACTAAGGACATTAACTTCAGACTGCCCTCACGTAAACTGGGACCCAAATTTGTTGGACCGTTTATCATAGCCAAAGTGCTTAGTCTGGTGTCTGTTCGGCTTAAATTACCCCCTCAGTTTAGAAGGATCCACCCGGTTTTCCACATTTCTAAGATTAAACCCACCTTTCCCCCCCCCCCTCTTCAGCCCCTGACCTCTGCCCCTCCGCCTCCTAGGCTCATCGAGGGGTCGCCTGTCTATACTGTACAGCGGCTCATTGATGTTCGGCGTAGGGGTAGAGGTCATCAATACCTGGTAGACTGGGAGGGTTATGGTCCGGAGGAGAGATGCTGGGTTCCGGCTCACGATATTCTGGATTGCGCTCTCATTGATCAATTTCATCAGCGTCATGGTGAGTCCTCCGGGGACGCCAGAGCTACCGCTGAGACACAGGAGATAGTTGAACCCAGTAGTCAGACACCTTCTTAACTTAACTCAGAAGAGTTTATTTAACAAAAACAGCAAAAGGGAACAAAATGTCCTTTGTTTAAAGTTAGGTTACAAAACAGAAAAATCTTCAGACCAGAAAGGGTCAAAAAGGGTAAAATAGTCTCCAAAACAAAAAACTCAGAGAAAAACAGCAACACCAATCACAGGAAAACAATTCAAAAAGACTTTCAAAGAATATACTTGGAACTAGAGCAGATTTACGGCAGCAACTTGCTTAGGGACAATAATAACCAAGCAAAGATGCAAAGGGAGTGATCAGCTTAAATAGACAGGACAGAATGAGGTACATGTGAAAACAGTAACACTGATTACAAAAGGCACAATGTTGACGTGAGGGCACATTGGGGACCTCTAGTGGCCAAAATAACAAAACAAAAGCTCTGACAGCGTCATCATTATTCTTCCAGAATATTCTTCTTTCTTTTTTTTAGAAGGAGAAACCAGAAACTAATTAGACTAATAATCAAAACAATTGACAAAACTTATTAAGGCTGCTTGATTATGGCTAAAATCATAATAATCATATTTTGGTCAATATTAAAGGGGTGGTTGATTGTTGCTGAAGTGTTATGAGTCTTCTTTTTATTATCAATATTTGTGTCATTGTTTTACAGCATTATATTTGAGAGTTGCATAGCAAGTAAATTTTAATGCATTTTGTTAAAATTTAACCTGAAGAAATCCTGATGTTGTTGTTGGACCTGTTAACACCCAGAAGTGATCAGAAACTCCTCCTTTACAAGACTTACCAGGAAGAGACTGACTTATTTCTGTCATACAGACTCACTTCTCTCTCAACAAAAGCTATAAGGATCAATAGAAAAGGAGGAGAAACTCTTTAAAGAAGGATTTCTGAGAACTGTGTTTGTAAACAGACAGCAGATCTTTCTGATTCTTATGATTCATCATTTTTTAAACTGTCTTTCAGAAAGTGAAAGTAAAGTTTAGATCGCAGGAGCTCAAACAGGAAAAATGGCTTCACTATCTGAAGAAGATTTTTCTTGTCCTGTGTGTCATGAAATCTTCAAGGCTCCTGTTATTTTATCATGTAGTCACAGTTTCTGTAAAGAGTGTCTCCAACAGTTCTGGAGAATCAAGGGAACTCAGGAGTGTCCTGTCTGCAGGAGAACATCCTCAAATAATCATCCTCCTATTAATCTTGCATTACAAAACTTGTGTGAGTCATTTCTAAAGGAAAGAAAAGAAAGGCATTCATCAAGATCTGGGGAAGTCTGTAATTTACATGGTAACAAACTGGAGCTCTTCTGTCTGGAGGACAAACAGCCGGTGTGTTTAGTGTGCAGAGATTCGGAGAAACACGACAATCACAAATTCAGACCCATCGCTGAAGTTGTGTCATCATACAAGGTAAGACAGATTTATATTGTGGGTTAAAACTCATAGAAACTGAGTAACATGCTATACAACTTTCTCTATCATTTTGCTCATACAGTAACACATATGATTATATTACAGAAATCTCTGATTTTGTCTTTAAATTATAGGAGGAGCTCAATACAGCAATGAAGTCTTTACAAGACAAACTAAAACACAATGAAAATATAAAAGAAGAGTTTGAGAAAACAGTTCAACACATCAAGGTGAGGATTGATTCTTTTGACACTGATAGCTGAATTGATTTGTCCAACGTAATTACACATTTGACGAAGATCAAGCATTGACACTCACATATGATTATTGCTCATATTGATATATGATCAATGCGCTCACTTTCCGCAGTTTCATTTTAGATAATTACTTCAGGCGAACTAAGACAATCTTTTCGGTAGAACAATTTCTCGCTGCTTAAAGGTAATGTAGGTGATTTCAGAGAGGCTGGTTGTAGCAAGCTAGCTTTGAAAGCATAAGATCCCACTTTCCCTGCATAACTGTTCTCCAGAGCCACGCCTCTTTCTTTGAACATGCATCGGCAGACCAGAGGCTAGAACAGAGCTGCTGGAGGATTGGATGCAACGCTGTCAGATGACCTCACTTCTCATTCACCAGTGAGAAAACATTTCAGTAAAAAGTGCAGAATATTACAATTATAACACTTTCTATTCCTGCTCGTGTCTTCAAAAGCAAAACAGAAAGCACTGATCATGTATCATGTTTGTGAGAACAAGTTGCACAGAGTTATGCAAATATGTACAGGTATGTTGACAGGCAGGCAGGACAGCCTATCATAGCACTCGGACCGAGGAATATGATTGGACGAACAATTTATGGTCCTATGCCTTCCACAGATGATATAGATACATATGCCCTGTCCTGGGACAAAAAGACACTGAATCGTTAAACAATGCTGGTAACCTCGGAATTTGTGACCATAGTTATTTAACTACACTCTAAAAACTGCTGGGTTGAAAACAACCCAATTTTGGTTATTTTAAGCCAACATGTTGGGTTATCATGTCTTAACTCATGCTCTGTGTTTTTTTCATGGTTTAAAACTACTACATTGCTAGTCTAAATTGAACCCAAATTAAGCTAGGCATTAAATCTTGTTCAATTTAAAATCACTTTTACTCACAAATAATAAGTATCGAAGGTAAATATTTATTAAAAAGAAAAGAAAACAGTCAAAAAGTAACATGTACGAAGAAATGCAGAAAAGTATGGCATTAACAGCTACAGAGTTCATAAATAAAGCATTGCACATCTGTTGAATATAACTTTTAAGATCAAATCTGACTTTGGAAAATTTTATATATTGTATAAAAATATATAGAAATCACTATTATACAATAACTGTACAATTAGTTAAGTTCTTAAACTATTCTGACATGACAGTACACAAATAAGCCACAACATTAACACTGATATTATAACATTTAACATACGTGTGTGTGTGTGTGTGTGAAAGAATGTGAGCATGTGTATGAATGACAGAGTGTAAACTCTTCTACTAAACCACACAGAACAAGCATTTAACATTGTTTTTACAAATTATACACTTACAGTTTGTTTCATAGTGCATGAATACAGATCATGCATCACGGTCAATTTTCATGATCTCTTTAGCATAACTGAAGTAGTCATGAAGAAGCCCCATCAGCACAGTATATGTCATCTTTTACATCATCCAGGGCAGCGTCCTCCTTTAAAACCATTGCTGTATCAGATCAGGGGAAAGGATATTCCCTTCTTTGCTACAGTACTAGTACTTCAGAAAGTTAAAACTGTAGTTAACTATCCCATATTTATCCACTCACTCATTCATGCTGCTTCAGTTGAGTCTCTGAGACGACTGAAGTGAATGTGATTTGATTTCAGTCTCAAGCTGATCACACAGAGCGTCAGATTAAACAGCAGTTTGAGAAGCTTCATCAGTTTCTCAGAGATGAAGAAGCTGCTACAGTCACTGCACTGAGAGAGGAAGAGGAGCAGAAGAAGAAGATGATGGAGGAGAAGCTGGAGGAGATCAACACACACATCTCAGCTCTTTCACACACAATCAAAGACACAGAGGAGATGATGAAAGACAGTGACCTCTGCTTTCTGAAGGTCTGATTTCAGATCAGTGATTGATTGATTGATTGATTGATTGATCAGTTGTTGATGATCAATGGTGTGTTTGTTCTGCAGAAGTTTCCAGTCTCGATGGAAAGGTGAGTGATCTGCTGCTGTCTCTGCTCTCTCTGCTTCTGATCCAAAGCCACTTCAGTTCTGATCCTGAATGTTCTTCCAGAGTCCAGATCTCATCACAGCCGGATCCACAGACTCCTTCTGGAGCTCTGATTCATGTGCCACGATACTTGGGAAACCTGCCCTTCAGAGTCTGGAAGAAGATGCAGGACATCGTCCAGAACAGTGAGTCTGGAGAAGATCTGAGCACTTACACACAACAGTTTATCATCATGACACGAAACTACTAGATTATTTCAGTTCGTAGTGAGAGAAGATCGACTATTATTCCTGGTATATAACTGTAACAAAGTAAACCTTCATAATCATCGGGAAGAAGGAGGCGGGAACCAGCGGACAATCAAATAAGATTTAATAACTGACTAAAACCCAGGCCTGGTTCTCTCTCGTCCGTCACTGTCATTGCTTCGGTTTTATATCCTTCCATCTCCTCCGTGGGACTCGAGACCGGTGGGTCGAGCAGGTGTTGCTCATTTGTTATTGTCTGTTTGTAGAGAGAGGAGCAAGTGTGGTTAGGCAAGTCTGAAACAGAGAACATGAACAAGTTAAGGGTGGCCTCCGTAGCCACGACAGGATAAGTCGAGCGCTCAGAGAGTTCGGCTGAGAAGTGACGAGGCTCTGGTAGTTCAACAGAGACGTGGAGACGCTCTGGTAGTTCAGCAGAGTTGTGGAGAGGCTCTGGTAGTTCAGTAGAGATGTGGAGAGACTCTGGTAGTTAAGCAGAGATGTTGAAAGGCTCTGGTAGTTCAGTAGAGATGTGGAGAGACTCTGGTAGTTAAGCAGAGACGTGGAAAGGCTCTGGTAGTTCAGTAGAGATGTGGAGATGCTCTGGTAGTTCAGTAGAGATGTGGAGAGGCTCTGGTAGTTCAGTAGAGATGTGGAGAGGCTCTGGTAGTTCAGCAGAGACGTGGAAAGGCTCTGGTAGTTCAGTAGAGATGTGGAGAGGCTCTGGTAGTTCAGCAGAGTTGTGGAGAGGCTCTGGTAGTTCAGTAGAGATGTGGAGAGGCTCTGGTAGTTCAGTAGAGATGTGGAGAGGCTCTGGTAGTTCAGCAGAGACGTGGAAAGGCTCTGGTAGTTCAGTAGAGATGTGGAGAGGCTCTGGTAGTTCAGCAGAGACGTGGAAAGGCTCTGGTAGTTCAGTAGAGATGTGGAGATGCTCTGGTAGTTCAGTAGAGATGTGGAGATGCTCTGGTAGTTCAGTAGAGATGTGGAGAGACTCTGGTAGTTAAGCAGAGACGTGGAGAGGCTCTGGTAGTTCAGTAGAGATGTGGAGAGGCTCTGGTAGTTCAGCAGAGTTGTGGAGAGGCTCTGGTAGTTCAGCAGAGTTGTGGAGAGGCTCTGGTAGTTCAGTAGAGATGTGGAGAGGTTCTGGTAGTTCAGTAGAGACGTGGAGAGGCTCTGGTAGTTCAGTAGAGATGTGGAGAGGCTCTGGTAGTTCAGCAGAGTTGTGGAGAGGCTCTGGTAGTTCAGTAGATACGTGAAGAGGCTCTGGTAGTTCAGCAGAGTTTTGGAGAGGCTCTGGTAGTTCAGTAGAGTTGTGGAGAGGCTCTGGTAGTTCAGTAGAGATGTGGAGAGGCTCTGGTAGTTCAGCAGAGTTGTGGAGAGGCTCTGGTAGTTCAGTAGATACGTGGAGAGGCTCTGGTAGATCCGTGGAATTTAGACTGGATTCAGGAAAATCAATGGTGACTTTACTCTGCTCATGAAGATCATTGGTGACTTGACTCTGCTCATGAAGATCAATGGTGACTTGACTCTGCTCATGAAGATAGTCGCTGACTTGCCTTTGCCCATGAAGAACACTGGTGACTTGTCTTTGTCCTTGAAGATCACCGGTGACTTGACTTGATTCCTGAGGTCTAACTGTGGTAGTGCTTAACTCATGAGGGTCAACAGGGACCTGACCCGACTCTGGGGGGTCAACTGTGGCTGTCATCTTGTGCAGAGGCACTGGACAGGTGGCCATCTTGTGCCATGGCTCTGGGCCGATGGCCATCTTGCGCTGGGCCGGTGGCCATCTTGTGCAGTGGCGCTGGGCTGGTGGCCATATTGTGCTGTGGTGCTGGGCTGATGGTCCTCCTGTCTGTAAACCCTGGTCTAGAGTCGGCCATCCCACCGGGAGAGACAGGTGTGGCTGGGGTATCCCACGGAGACCGATGTTGTAAGTACAAAATGAACCCCCAAAAATCAAAGGCATCAAGCTGATCCATTTCCCTTTCTGGCACAGGGTTATCTAGACCGGCGTTGGAAAGGGTCTTTCAGGGCTGCATCATTATATCCCAATCCACCCGCCAGTGTCCAGAACACTTGTGCCACACCACCCACCTCATTCCCCTCTTGACAGAGGGTGGTTAATTTTAGGAATCTCCCCCTCCGCTCCTCCACACTGGCTGGGGAATGGACACAAAGACCCACACCGCTGAATCTCGACATGATGGAGTCCTTCTGTAATGATCTGTAACGACTGGGACACAGGAGACGAGAGATCCAAAAGCAGTGTAAGATTTAATGGATAATCCAAAATCAGAATCAAAACAAGCCGGGGTCATAACCAAACATCAGTCCAAAAAACAAACAAATAAACAAACAAACAAACAAACAAACAAACAAACAAACAAGAACAGGAACTTGAAATACTAGGAACGTGAGGAAACCAGGTGATGGAAAGTAAGGACTCCATGAAACAAACAGAAACAGACCGGTTCAAATAGGCAGGATAATGACTGTGAAGTGAAGACACCTGAGTGCAATTAACAGGTGTGCAATTACTCTGATGAAGGGACAAGGCTTTGTGTGAATTGTAGTGCCTGCGGTGAGGTGCCTATGGGGAAGTGAGACCACTAGTGGAGACCCAGGGAAACACAGAACAGACACCGTGACAGAATGATGAGGCTCTGTTCAGACAATTATGTGTTTACCACAATATCCTCAATTACTCACTCCACAGAGATTTGAATACAACATTACAAACAGACAATAACAAACTATTTACAAACACACAGAGACACAGTTTAATGAACATGATCAGATAATGCTGAATATACGACATTTTTTTTACAGTTTCCGATGGACACAGATTTTTGAATCACACATAGTGTTTGTGTCTGATGCCATTAAACACTGATAATAAAAATGAGTGTGTAACTAATAACATTGAGGGGTCAGAGGAAAATGTCTGATGTGATTGATCAACAGTGTCATAACTCATAATAATCTGTGTTCAGTTCACTCTTGATCATTATATGAACATCAGAATAAGATCATCTGTTGATTGTGTCTCATCAGCTCCTGTGATCCTGGATCCAAACACGGCTCATCCACGTCTCCTCCTGTCTGATGATCTGACCAGTCTAAGAAAAAGTGTGAACAATCAACCAGTTCCTGATAATCCAGAGAGATTTGATAAGTGTCTTTGTGTCCTGGGTTCAGAGGGGTTTAACTCAGGGACACACTGCTGGGACGTGGAGGTTAAAGAGAGTCTGTGCTGGAGTATTGGAGTCACTACAGCATCAAACCAGAGGAAGGGATGGGGTTTCTTTAATAGTGATGTCTGGTGTGTGCAGTATCATGAATCTCCATATCTCTCACCATTTACAACATTTGGTTTTCCTGTTAAACAGACGCTGGACAGTGTGAGAGTGTATCTGGACTATGACAGGGGAACATTGTCATTCTCTGATCCTGTAACTAACACACATCTACACACATTCACAACCACCTTCACTGACACCGTCTTCCCATTCTTATATTGTTATAGTTTATTGCCTCTAAAGATCTTACCAGTCAGCAGTCAGTAATCATTACACCTGTAGATCTGAATATCAGTACATACAGACTGATCTCCGCTCTACAGACACACTCACACTGACACACTGCTGTTATACATCAATAAATAATACAATTAATTTAGTGAGATCAATCAAACTGTAGATGATTGAGTTTATTAGATCTGTCTGCTGAGGTGAAGTTAATATCAAGTCACTTCATTTCAGTCACAGTATATCCAGCTTCAATCTTCAGCGTTCAGACACAGAAAACATGGAAACATCAGGGAATATTAAAACTATGATCTTCAGGCCTGGATTTCTGTTATGATAATATATTTTTATTCATTAGTTTATTCTCTAGATTTATTAATCAAGCGTCATGCTGCACTGAATTAAAACACACGGTGAAGGTTAAAATCAATCATGTTATTTCTCAAATCTGACCGATGAGAAACCGTGATGTGTTGTGAATCCACCCAGATTTTAGGAGTCATGACTCAAGAAAAAAAGCTTAAAAGAAAAGGAAAAAAATGTTAGTTTTTGTTTGTTTGTTTGTTTGTTTTCATTGTGAAAGTGTGTTGGTTTTCAGACTTTCTGTTGTTGGTTCAAATGTTCAGAGGAAAAACATTGTGCTAAACTAAAAACAGTGTTTAAATGTGTATCACTAAAGATCAAATCCAGTATAAATGACTTTCTAGTGTATTTTCATCAAGGTTAGCTCAGTTCAGCTCAGTTTTGGTTGAGAAAGTTCCTGTTTACTTATTTAAATGTGAATATGAATATAGAGCAGTGTTACTTTAGTATAGTAAGTGTTATAGTTTTTTTTTATTAACATTTTAAATAACTAAAATCTCTCTCTCTCTCTCTCTCTCTCTCTCTCTCTCTCTCTCTCTCTCTCTATATATATATATATATATATATATATATATATATATATATATATTACATTTTCTGTTTTCATTTTAATTGAAAGATTTAGTCATTTTGTTTTAAATTAAAATAAGAAATGTTGTCTTGGCAACTTGCTAAAACAAAAATGTTATTTATAAATGTTATATTTAATTTCACTTTATTAAATGTTATATCATGCTTTTAATACACCTCTTAGCTAACTATAATAACTCTGACTTAGATTAGCTGTTTTTAATGCTATAATTAAATAAAATATTTTAATTCCACAAATTACACTACATTTATTTTACATTTGTGTTAAAAATTTAGTGATTTCTTTATTTTTTCCTATTTTTCCATCAAAAGTAACCCTATCTGTTTCTGGTCTCCATTGACTTCCACAGTATTTAGTTATTAACTCTCTGATTACCCACATGCTTCAAAATATCTTCTTTCATGCTCAACAGAAGAAAGAAACTCTTAGGTTTTGAATGATTTAAAGCAGAAGAATTTAAATCATTTTCATTTGGGTGAAATGTCCCTTTAAATAGTTTAGTATATATATATATATATATATATATATATATATATATATATATATATATATATATATATATATATATATATATATATATATATATAGTACAGACCAAAAGTTTGGAAACATTACTATTTTTAATGTTTTTGAAAGAAGTTTCTTCTGCTCATCAAACCTGCATTTATTTGATCAACAGTAATATTGTGATATATTATTTAAATTTAAAATAAATGTTTTATACTTTAAATTATCATTTATTTCTGTGATGCAAAGCTGCATTTTTAGGATCATTATCACATGATCCTTTAGAAATCATTCTAATATGATGATTCATTATCAAAGTTAGAAACAGTTCTGCTGCTTAATATTTTTTCAGAACATGTGATACTTTTTTAGGATACTTTGATGAATAAAAAGTAAAAAAAAAAAAAAGAAATAAAAAGAAGAAGCTAAGTTTTTAAGAGCAGAAATATTTCATTTGCAGATGTTCCTCCAGTTTTCAAGTTGAAGGTAAGCAAAGTAGCTACTTTACACTCTAAAAAACGCTGGGTTGTTTTTTCAACCCAAATGCTGGGTTGAGGCCGTTGGATAGGACTTTTGGATGTTTTAACCCAAATTTGGGTTGAAAATTGGTCTCCGTTTTAACCCAGCAGGGCTGGGTTGAGAACGCGGACGTGAAGGAGAGCACGCACATCACGTTAAGTTAAGATCGTACGTCTCCAGTGCGAGCAGCCGCCATTTTCTCAGCGTGAAAGAAGCGAGAAGCGAGTGAAAGACTTTGGTAAGGAAATATTCAAAATGTAAATTTATCGTTTATTGTTTACCTGGTTGTATGAAAGGTGGAAACAAAGGAGCTCAACATTATAAAAAAAAAAAAAAAACGGACGCGGTTTTCGCCTCAGACACGGAGGTCTTAACGGCATCATTTAAAGGAGCATTGCATAGGTTCTGAAATGTATTACTGTTACTGACACCAGTGACAGTTATACACCATGTTTGGTATAATTTGAATTGCAATAATCTCAGCTTTCCATAGATATATGACACGATTTTTTTTTTAAACTATTTTCGGATTTTCGCGATATTTGTGATTCGTAATTGCGTGGCCCGTGGGCGGCACACTGGAATTCTATCACTAAATATGTTACAGTGTTATATCATAATGTTATTGTTGTTTTACTTCCTGCTTTTATCTCATTTTACAATTACTTTCAGTTCACAATCCGTCCCTTTTCGCCATCTGGCGGTAGTTTCGCGAATTATTTTAACACGCGACCTACATGCGGCAGTAATACCCATATTGGATGTCAACCTACTGTATATGACAGCTGAAAGGAACCAGATTTGGAAGAATGAAGCGGCTTGACCAGAGATCATAAACATGAGTAAAGGCCCGTTCACACCAAGCACGATAACTATAAAGATAACGATAGAGATATAAAGGATTTAAAGCGTCAGACGCACGTGCGCTCAGAATAAACAAACGATATAGTTTGCTGGTGTGGACGCTAATATCATTATCTTTATAGTTATAATTTTTGGTGTGAACAGGGCTTAAGTCTTTTTTATTATTAATCTACTTGTATTAGTTTTCATATAACTTGTACACATTTTACTTAGACTTTTTCAGAAATATAATTCCTTACCGACGTCTGCTTCACACATACTCCGTCTTCAGTGCGTATGCGTTGCGTATTTTTTTACGCACCCATGTTAACGAATTACAGTGTCCCCCCTGGACGCAGTTGCGGTCTATCAGTATGTTCCAGGAGCGGTGCATGTTTACGTACCGAGCCTATTTTTGCTGTGCTGCATGCGCTGAACTAAGTGACAGCGCATTGTTCGCGGTACAAATTAACATGGATTGACACAGAAATGCAGTCATTTCACAATAAATATATACTTATAAAAGCCTACTGTGTTTCACAGGCAACACATTGATTTTTGGCTAGGTTTAAAACAAGAAAAAGAGCACCTTTAGATAAACAGGGCAATATAATATATGCACTTTTATGGAAGCAGAAAAACAAAGTTCATAAATACCCGTGGGATTGCTTGTAATAAAGATTTAAATGCAAAAGGAACGAGAATCAACTGTATGTCACTGGTGTTTTAATTTGATATATTTACGATATCCTAACAAGAAAAGTTGGCTAATTGTTGTGTTAAAAAGTCTGCTTGCTTAACCCTCTGAGACCGTTGGAACCATAATATTAATTGGTGCAATACAGTTCCAGTCAAACAGTTATAAAGTAATCACTCAATTTCAGTCACTTTCAGTCCCACTCAAGGAAGCGAGTACTATCTACATTGTAGTTGAAGAGTTCTATTGTATCTGTGGTTGTGACAATTATTTTTGTGTCACAAAGAAATATGATTCTGCTGATCACATGAGGAAACAGGAAGCATCATTTGCAAACTTTATTTAATGCACATGGATTCAATTGGCTGTTTGCTCATTGTCATTCAATTTCCACATTTTCATTTTCAGTTGCATTTGGAAATCTGTCTTTGAAGCTAATGAAAGGAATATGAGTTTTCCATTCACCCTTTGGCTTTTCCTGATGAAGACCCATCAGCCTGAGAGAGAGAGAGAGAGAGAGAGAGAGAGAGAGTCATCATAGAACTAGTCACAGTTTAATTGCAGAAAAAGCTATATAAATTAACCTGACAACATTAACTTCAGCTTGTTTCTTTTTGGTGTGAAATCTTTACTGATTTTCATCATTTAAATAACTTTTATATTTCAAGTTGAACACTTAAAGTGCTGAAGCAATTTAGGATTACTTGATTATCTTAGTTAGTAAGAATCTGTCTGTACCTGAAGAAAATAGCGTCATCATTATTCTTCCAGATCTTCTCCAGCAGCTGCACACTGGCCTTAATGGCAACCTCTGCAGCTTTATTATGCAGTGAACCATGACTGGAAGCACTGTAGTCTTTATTGATACCATCCCAGCCTCTTCCAATGCCAGTTGTGAAGTCTAGAGTACCTCCATGGCTACATTTACCTGTCAAGGAATAAAAAAGTAATAACAATATCAATATGACGATTCGACATTCCATCTGTAAATGAAAAAAATTACCTGGTGGCTTTTTTACTCCAAAGTGTCCTGATGTCAAAATCTTTTTGTCAATAATGTCTTGCAGAATTGTGGCCCCACAATTTTCATTAGCACAGTTTGCCTTACATGTTGGTTGTTCTTTTTCTGGAGGGAATATGCAAGCAAGGTTTTTATTTTTTATTTTTTTATACATAAGTGTTTGCTGTGCAAAACACACACACACACACACACACACACACACACACGTACTTGCAGGGTTGGGTATGTTCTCGTCTGGATTGATCAGGGCAGTACAGGGTTCAGTGTTTCCCAGCTCTATCCAGTTACTGTGACTGTAGAAATCCTTTAATTTACCATATTTAACCAGTGTGAGTTAGTAGATGTTCATATATTATTCAGAATATTTACTGAAATATATGCCTTAGTGTCTTATTATATAAGACACATTTTCTGGTATGAAATCTGATATTTAAAACACATTTGTGTCACAGTTACACTTATACAAATATTTATCCTAAATTTAAGATTTATTGTTTTATTTATTTGCATGTAAAAATTCAGTCTGTTTTTACAGTCAAAAGTTTTAACAAAATAATATAATACACTACACAAAACATCATGCATTCACAATCAGAAACATTTTCTTTATTAATCAATATTTTCAAACAAATCTATTGTATTGGATGCCAAAACATATAACATAAGTATGAGACTCAAATTGACAACTAGCTTTAACTAAGCTATCAACTAAGCTATCCCATCCCAGAATTTATTATACATTTATACAGCTAAATGTCTTATACAGTATGTAAAACTATGTGGGAAGAAAAAAGTTTAATAGGCAATCAGTCAAAAGAGCAAATACAAGCCAAATATACTTTGATGTATACCATATCTCAATCAAAAGATGAAGCACAAGGGTAACACTTTAGGATACTGTTTCTTACTTACTACATAACTAATAAGGAATTACTGAAGAACTAACAGGTGATTAATCATTAACACTTAACTCACTACTGTTAACTACTAAGAAAGATGTGTTAACTAATCAGTATGTAATATAATTTTATGATTATGTTAAGTAACAGTTAGCTAATCAATAACTAATGTATTCTGTCATACCTTCTGAAGAACTACTTTTAATTATCTACTAGTTAGGGTTCAAGAAAAATAACTATGAAGTAACAATTAATGAACAGTTTTACACAATTACATTGAATTGTGACCCTTTCATATAAATGTTATTAGCAGTAGTAGTAGTAGTATGAAAATGCAATATTAATTCATGCAATACATTTTATAGAGGTTTTGCCTGTGTAGTAAATTGTTTTGTGAGTGTGTTATGTTATGACATATGATAACTTACCTTAGTTTTTATATTTTATATACAGTACTGTATGTGTGCCTCCTCGGCATATACCACATTACCATTAATTCAATTTCTTTATGCAAGGCAAAGCCTGAGGAAAAGTGAAAATACAGGTATCCAGTTTGTAATTAATAAAGAATTATAAAATAATTCTGCAGGACTTATTTTGATCCTGAAACATTAAACCTATTCTAAAGTGAAAATATTGGGAACCCATTAGTAATTAATAAAGAATTATTAGATAATTTTGCAGGACTTTACTTAGAACCTGAAACAGTATTCTAAAGTGAACCTATTAGTAAATAATAATAAACTACATCATTTTGACTAAAAGAGATGAGAACATTTCTTAATACAGCATATTTTATTCCATTTTAACGTACAGTACTGCCCACATTTTAACTAATTAAACAAACATTTCATAATCAAAAGTTACATTTAGAAGCAAACAAAATCCATATTTTATTTCCAATATAAGCTAATAAGTGGGCTGTAACAAAGTTGGTGCCATAGTAGTACTTTATACTTGTCCTTTTACTCAAGTAATTTTGAAAACTAGTAAATAATTAATGCTAGTAGATAATTAATAGTAGTTATTCAGAAGGTATGACAGAATACATTAGTTATTGATTAGCTAACTGTTACTTAACACAATCATAAAATTATATTACATACTGATTAGTTAACACATCTTTCTTAGTAGTTAACAGTAGTGAGTTAAGTGTTAATGATTAATCACCTGTTAGTTCTTCAGTAATTCCTTATTAGTTATGTAGTAAGTAAGAAACAGTATCCTAAAGTGTTACCAGCACAAGTATTGCCTAATAGGAAATTAGAACTGAATCTACTAATTATAACTGAAATTATACGGTCTTATTTTTAGTTTAAAAAGTGCACCAATAGCAGCCTTGAATAAACTTATTTATTGTAAGGGTCTGCTGAAGTCCACTGGTCATGTTGATCACAAATTCATTATTGAATTGTGTCTGACTCACCTGTAAAGTATGCAGGATTGCCCCAAGTGTCTTTCTTGCATCTTCAAATTTCTCCTTTTTCACATGAGCTTTGATGTTCTCTATTCCCTCGATGATGAGGGCTTTACCGTCTAGAAATCTCTCGCTGTCAAAATGATGTTTCTCACTAAAAGGATGGTCAAGATCTGTTTTTACGTTGTAATAGGCGATAATTATTATGCCTGTTTCAAAGTTAGTTTTAAATGCATCTTTTTTGCAGGCCTTTGCCAGTGTCTCTGCATTCAGTGGTTCTGGCTGAAACACACAACACACACAGCACAGACACACAAAATGTCTAGTTAGTAGTAAATAAATTGATATGAACCCTCCCCAGGTGCCCTCCCAACACCATTGGGCTAGAGTACTGTTAATATAATAATGCCTAATGCCATTGGATCAGAGCATCTCCCTACACCAACCCTACACCTACCCCTCACAGAAAACTTTGTACATTTTTAGATAAAAACAAAACAAAACACAATTTACTATGTTTTTTTTATGCCTTTAGAATAACAGGGACACAAGAAGTGTAAACCACCTTTATAAATACCTGTGTCATACCCATCTCATTACACATTATATATATATATATATATATATATATATATATATATATATATATATATATATATATATATATATATATATATATATATATATACGGCCAAACAATAACTGCCCCACCCCCTGTGATTTCAGCCATTGCCCCTTAAAATGTCTGTGCATGGCCCTGTTAAAATTGATAATTTACCAATGAGCATATTGCTATCATATTACTGATGCCATGTATTTTTACAATGCATCTGTAATCTGTTTTTATCATTGTCACAGTGTATGGAGAAGTATTTTGTCAATTGTTTTCCCTACAGAAATCTGTTGCAATGTTTGTCAAAACTTTGGGTCAGTAAAATCTATCAATACTAAATATTGTATTAAAAGTGTATTATGATTGCCCCGTACATGCTGTCTAATAGATTAATTTCATGCACAGATTATACATATATTTATACCTTTTTGAAGCCTTCAACAGTCTCGCAGAGCTTTGCAGTAGCACGCACAATAGCCGAACGTGTGATGTCTTGATGATTTTTAGAGTTTGGCTTTTTCAAAATATGAAAGGCCTGTACACCAATCAGAAGAGTCAACAGAAGAAATGCGCTCCTCATTCTCATATGATTATTAATATGAAAGATCACTCAAAGAGATCTTGAAAGTTTGGTTGCCCTCAGTCAGTGTCGTATGGTGTGCTGCATAATATATACATTGTCATTTGAATTGATATGAAAAAAAATTTAGATAAGGATATGAACATTTGTATAGGTATCACATCACAACTTGCTCAGAACACTATCTGTATATCTGAATTGTAGCCTTCGTCATTATATATATAGTCATTTACCTCATCAAAGAAGTTTTGAAATTAAAAAACACTATGTCTGATATAAATTCTTTATTGAGTGGTGCAAAAATGTAAAAACCATTTTCTATTGAACAAATGCTTTCATTTTTATTCACACTGACTAATTTCCTTGTTTTATCTAGTTTCTTATAGGCTGAGTTGGGGAAGTGAGGCTATAAAGGCCACAGCCTTCTTCACGGACACATCACCACGTTCTTATTTTTTCACCTTAGTTAGCGCATTTAGTTTTGTGCTGGGAGTCGCAGCTTGACTCAGTTTAGTTATCTTTTCTGTTGCTGGGCTCAACATCTCTCATTTTGTTTGGTTATTTGTTTGTGGGACCATCCTTAAAAATATTCTTGTTTGCCGTAACCCGACCGACCCTGTCAATTTAGGACTGACTAGATTATTATTTTTATTTTTTTTTGCTTTTAGTCCGACCGACTTACCGATTGTAAATTTGCATTAAGACCGACCAATTTTTTTTACTCTTCAAACAACTAATACAAAAGCAATGAAATAATATTAATTATATTTAAGTAAGTATTATAAATATATACATTTCCTAGGCCTACATACAAACGAAGGCTATCTTAATTTTTTTATTTTTAAAAAGTTACGTCATCTATGTTTACATGGATGTCACACTATGGCCTGTGCGTTCGCTTCGTTTCATAAGGCTTGTTCGACTTCATGCAGCTCTGCGCAGACCGATCGTCGGCTGACTTGAAGCAGTGCATGCCGGTTAGAAATTTTGTCATCAAATTTTTGTGCCATCAAAGTACCGCGAGAGCGATTCGAGAGTAGCCGGAGAACTCAGCCAGCGCAGCTTCTGAAGAGCGGCTGCACAGGTTCTGATGACGACACAACTGATCCACGATTGGCTGGATTCACTGATGACACAGATGACGTGCGTTTCAAGTTTATTGCAAGTTGACTTCAGTTTCAGAAATTCTCATATGGACTTTTTTATGTCGTCTTCATCTTATAAATCATATTTATTAAATATTGTTTTACTGTATTTACTTTATTGTTAATATAAAATTTGTGTATGTTTATTTTGCATGACTTTCTTTTTTATACAGACCTTTTACTGTCAGGGTTTGCAAGGGAGGAACTCAAGTGCAGACAGGATTCAACACAAAAGGGTTTATTAAATACAAAAAGGGAAAACAAAAACCCACGAGGGGGAAAACAAGGGCTAGGGTAAGGACTAAATAACCAAACAAGACAGGGCTGACCAGATAAAGACACTAAACACTAACTATAAACAAACACTCACGGTATACAGGATACAATCACAGTCACCAGTGTGGAACACATCTGAGAAGCACATAAGTAACACAATGAACCGACGCAAGACAGAGCACACTAGGAGATCTAAATAGGGGGAACAATTAAGACACGACAGGTGACACAGATAGGGCAATCACGACACGACTAGGATAACAAGGGGGGCGGGGCAAGGGAACGAACAACACAAGCACATGGCCCAAAGACAAGGCCATGCGCTTGTACACAAAACAAGGGTCTGTCATGATCCTGCCTCAAGACTAGGAAAAATCAAGGACACGAGGGCAGGATCATGACAGAACCCCTCCCTTAAGGAGCGGCTTCCAGACGCTGCTCAAGGGAACATCAAACACGGGACATGACTGACATGACAGACTGGGACACAGACACAAACCAACAAGACATGACTAATAATAACAAAGGCAAACATGAAAACACAATGGCAGGGTTAGGGTGACATAAAAAAAACAAACAGGGAAGGGGAGGGGGCGGGACCACAAAGTTCATGGGGGACAGACCAGGGCGGGTGGGAGGGGTAGGAATCCTAGGAGGACAGGACGAAGGCTGACGACGGGGGGTACGGGCAGGTCTGGGTGGTGAGGGACGGGGAGGGGTCTCGGGACAACTGACAGGGGACATGACAGGACCAGACAAGGGACGCGGGACAACACTTACGGGACGCGGGGAGACGACATCTACTGGACACGGGGGGACCACAGGACACGGGGCCACATCGGCTGGACACGGGGGGACAACATCTACTGGACACGGGGGGACAACAGGACACGGGGCCACATCAACAGGACACGGGGAGACAACGGCTGGACACGGGGAGACAACGGCTGGACACGGGGAGACAACATCTACGGGACACGGGGGGACAACATCGGGACACGGGGGGACAACATCAACAGGACACGGGGCCACATCAACAGGACACGGGGCCACATCAACAGGACACGGGGCCACATCAACAGGACACGGGGCCACATCAACAGGACACGGGGCCACATCAACAGGACACGGGGCCACATCAACAGGACACGGGGAGACAACGGCTGGACATTTGGGACTTCTGGGGACAGGGTCAGGGGACAAGACAGGACTGACGGGGATTTCTAAAATTTGGACAAGACGGGACAAATAATCAGAAAATGCTTTAGCAGCTAGGACAATTGGCATCTCCTTATGAGATGAAACCGACTGTACAAGAGTCTTTGCTGCAGAGTCGGCCGCGGCTCTCTCCTCCGCTCTCACGACTGCCGACTTGCATACAGCTTTCTTTCCCGGCCCGGGCACGCTAGCGCTCACCGCTGCTGACTCGGACACGCTCACTGCTGCTGGCTCGGGCAAGCTCACCGCTGCTGGGTCGGGCACGCCAGCGCTCACCGCTGCTGGCACGGGCACGCCAGCGCTCTCCGCTGATGGCACGGGCACGCCCACCGCTGCTGGTACGGGCACGCCAGTGCTCTCCGCTGCTGGCACGGGAGGAAACGGGGTCACAGGACCGGCAGGCCCCCTCTTCCTCCTCTTCCTCCTTGGGCGCGGTGCAGAGACCACAGCTGGGTCAGAGGCGGGTTGGGGGAGTTCGGTCTCTGGCAGGGCTGACTCCGACGATTCCGAGGCAGACTCCCACGATAACCGTCTCCCTCGCTTCCCGGGGAGACCGACGGGTGTGGGAGGCACCTCAGGACTCGGTGAGGGATGTGCCTGATCCCCCAGAGTGGCCACGGCCAGGATACGACCTTCTGGAACCGTTGGCAGCTGGGTAGGTGGGGACCTCTGGGGCTCCTCCTCTCGCCCGCTCGCTCCGGAATGACCTCCCCTGGTCCCCCGGAACACCACAAGGCGAGAGCCCTCAAAACAATCTCGCTTGCTGGCTGACAACATCCAGTATTGCCTCCTGTCTGCTGAGTTCCCTTTTGGTCGGTTCATTCTGTCAGGGTTTGCAAGGGAGGAACTCAAGTGCAGACAGGATTCAACACAAAAGGGTTTATTAAATACAAAAAGGGAAAACAAAAACCCACGAGGGGGAAAACAAGGGCTAGGGTAAGGACTAAATAACCAAACAAGACAGGGCTGACCAGATAAAGACACTAAACACTAACTATAAACAAACACTCACGATATACAGGATACAATCACAATCACCAGTGTGGAACACATCTGAGAAGCACATAAGTAACACAATGAACCGACACAAGACAGAGCACACTAGGAGATCTAAATAGGGGGAACAATTAAGACACGACAGGTGACACAGATAGGGCAATCACGACACGACTAGGATAACAAGGGGGGCGGGGCAAGGGAACGAGACAACACAAGCACATGGCCCAAAGACAAGGCCATGCGCTTGTACACAAAACAAGGGTCTGTCATGATCCTGCCTCAAGACTAGGAAAAATCAAGGACACGAGGGCAGGATCATGACATTTACAGTATTCAGCAGCATAACCTATTCAAGTGAGCATTTTTAATAACTAAAATGTTAATCTTAAAAACATACAATCTAATGAGGTCATAAATGTATGCTCCTATACAAATGATACATAATACATTATGTTCCTCCATTTGTTTGGTTTCTTCATATTGTCTAGTTTATTTTGCTGTGTTTATACTTCACCTACATGTGGTTAGCAAACTGTTAACAACTTGCGGTAACTTCAACTTAACAACTTGACAACATTCTGTTCACTTTCAAATAGTTGGTCTAAATCACAATATAAATCCAACAGAATTGTGCTTTTCTGTTTTTGAAAATCAGTGGTGTTATGTTTAAAATGTTAAAAAGAGCTCAGCAGGAGGGTACTGTAAATCTTGTTGCTGAAACCTTCTTAAAAAACACATACCCACCACGGAATTTTTTTATAGGTTACTTTTATCATTTTGTTTTAGCAGAAACACCCATGTCATACTGCTAAAGTATATATTCAATATGTTATCTTGTTTTGTAAGACACCCTTCCAAAACACCACTGAGGGACGGGGAGGGGTCTCGGGACAACTGACAGGGGACATGACAGGACCAGACAAGGGACGCGGGACAACACTTACGGGACGCGGGGAGACGACATCTACTGGACACGGGGGGACCACAGGACACGGGGCCACATCGGCTGGACACGGGGGGACAACATCTACTGGACACGGGGGGACAACAGGACACGGGGCCACATCAACAGGACACGGGGAGACAACGGCTGGACACGGGGAGACAACGGCTGGACACGGGGAGACAACATCTACGGGACACGGGGGGACAACATCGGGACACGGGGGGACAACATCAACAGGACACGGGGCCACATCAACAGGACACGGGGCCACATCAACAGGACACGGGGCCACATCAACAGGACACGGGGCCACATCAACAGGACACGGGGCCACATCAACAGGACACGGGGCCACATCAACAGGACACGGGGAGACAACGGCTGGACATTTGGGACTTCTGGGGACAGGGTCAGGGGACAAGACAGGACTGACGGGGATTTCTAAAATTTGGACAAGACGGGACAAATAATCAGAAAATGCTTTAGCAGCTAGGACAATTGGCATCTCCTTATGAGATGAAACCGACTGTACAAGAGTCTTTGCTGCAGAGTCGGCCGCGGCTCTCTCCTCCGCTCTCACGACTGCCGACTTGCATACAGCTTTCTTTCCCGGCCCGGGCACGCTAGCGCTCACCGCTGCTGACTCGGACACGCTCACTGCTGCTGGCTCGGGCAAGCTCACCGCTGCTGGGTCGGGCACGCCAGCGCTCACCGCTGCTGGCACGGGCACGCCAGCGCTCTCCGCTGATGGCACGGGCACGCCCACCGCTGCTGGTACGGGCACGCCAGTGCTCTCCGCTGCTGGCACGGGAGGAAACGGGGTCACAGGACCGGCAGGCCCCCTCTTCCTCCTCTTCCTCCTTGGGCGCGGTGCAGAGACCACAGCTGGGTCAGAGGCGGGTTGGGGGAGTTCGGTCTCTGGCAGGGCTGACTCCGACGATTCCGAGGCAGACTCCCACGATAACCGTCTCCCTCGCTTCCCGGGGAGACCGACGGGTGTGGGAGGCACCTCAGGACTCGGTGAGGGATGTGCCTGATCCCCCAGAGTGGCCACGGCCAGGATACGACCTTCTGGAACCGTTGGCAGCTGGGTAGGTGGGGACCTCTGGGGCTCCTCCTCTCGCCCGCTCGCTCCGGAATGACCTCCCCTGGTCCCCCGGAACACCACAAGGCGAGAGCCCTCAAAACAATCTCGCTTGCTGGCTGACAACATCCAGTATTGCCTCCTGTCTGCTGAGTTCCCTTTTGGTCGGTTCATTCTGTCAGGGTTTGCAAGGGAGGAACTCAAGTGCAGACAGGATTCAACACAAAAGGGTTTATTAAATACAAAAAGGGAAAACAAAAACCCACGAGGGGGAAAACAAGGGCTAGGGTAAGGACTAAATAACCAAACAAGACAGGGCTGACCAGATAAAGACACTAAACACTAACTATAAACAAACACTCACGATATACAGGATACAATCACAATCACCAGTGTGGAACACATCTGAGAAGCACATAAGTAACACAATGAACCGACACAAGACAGAGCACACTAGGAGATCTAAATAGGGGGAACAATTAAGACACGACAGGTGACACAGATAGGGCAATCACGACACGACTAGGATAACAAGGGGGGCGGGGCAAGGGAACGAGACAACACAAGCACATGGCCCAAAGACAAGGCCATGCGCTTGTACACAAAACAAGGGTCTGTCATGATCCTGCCTCAAGACTAGGAAAAATCAAGGACACGAGGGCAGGATCATGACATTTACAGTATTCAGCAGCATAACCTATTCAAGTGAGCATTTTTAATAACTAAAATGTTAATCTTAAAAACATACAATCTAATGAGGTCATAAATGTATGCTCCTATACAAATGATACATAATACATTATGTTCCTCCATTTGTTTGGTTTCTTCATATTGTCTAGTTTATTTTGCTGTGTTTATACTTCACCTACATGTGGTTAGCAAACTGTTAACAACTTGCGGTAACTTCAACTTAACAACTTGACAACATTCTGTTCACTTTCAAATAGTTGGTCTAAATCACAATATAAATCCAACAGAATTGTGCTTTTCTGTTTTTGAAAATCAGTGGTGTTATGTTTAAAATGTTAAAAAGAGCTCAGCAGGAGGGTACTGTAAATCTTGTTGCTGAAACCTTCTTAAAAAACACATACCCACCACGGAATTTTTTTATAGGTTACTTTTATCATTTTGTTTTAGCAGAAACACCCATGTCATACTGCTAAAGTATATATTCAATATGTTATCTTGTTTTGTAAGACACCCTTCCAAAACACCACTTATACACACATCTTAAACGCGATCAAGTAAGCAAACGCCAGGTGATCTGCCATGACTGAAATAATTGCAGCAAACAACCAGGGGGCAAGGAACTCGACCGGAAGTTGAAGTCGGGTGGGGGCTGCCATCTTTTAGCAGAACTTCACTTGTGTTAGCATTCCCATTGACTCCCATTCATTTTGGCGTCACTTTGACAGCGAATAACTTTACATCTGAGGCGTTTAAAGACTCTGTTTTAAAGACTCTGGGGGGGGGGGGAGTCGTGATTACTACCATTGATGTACATGTGATGGTTATGCTGTACATCTCTTTGACCATCAGTCTTGATTACTTTCCTCAAAATTGACAATCTCCTTCCTGAGTTATGATCAATGTGTAAATGTTGAAAGCTGTTGTAATAGGATCTGATTAACAAACATACTGTTGTCTTAGGCCTTTCTGTGGAATTCTGCCGCTCGAGTTACAACCATGTTCTTGATCGAATCTTATCTTGTCTGATTCGCTCTGATACCCTACACATTCCTGCTGACAGATGGGGTCAGAGATTGTGTTATGTAATGCAGGCTTCTCTTCTTACAGAGATATCTGTGGGACTGGGACACAAGCAACTTTATTCACAGTTTTAAAGAGGAGCAGTAACAAGGAAAATGGTGAGGAAATTAATTACAGTTCCCTTTCAGTCAGTCACGTTCTACGTTATGTCAGAAAGAGACTGACAAATGGGTTCTCGCCCGAGAGTGTACCTTGGTCTGCAGGATTTGCATTGCGAGCTCCGCCCCACTGTGCGGGTATATAAGGAGCAGCGCGAGCAACTCGCACTCAAGCTTTCGCTTCAGAGCTGAGCACATTGCTTGCTTCTTTCACTGGAGTGTTTACAAGCGAGTCAGCTGATGTTGGTGTGACAGTGTGATTCAGCGGTTTGTCTGGGCTTCCTGCATTCAGCTCCCACGTTCCCCTGAGCACTTCAGCACATCTGAAAGAGCTTTTTCTATCTCTAAAAGAGTAAACGGGTTGAGTTTGTGTCTTTTTAAAGATGTCATTCCGCCCGTGTGTTTCTGGGTGCGGTCAATATATGGTTTCTCGTGATGGCCATGATCGCAGTGTCACGTGTCTGGGCTTTCAGCACGTTGAGACTATGTTCGGTGGATGACTCATGTTCTCATTGCAGGGAAATGACCATCTCAGCGTTAAGATCGAGACTCGATTATCTTAAGAGGTATAGAGTCCCCTCTGTCACACCCCGTTCTAGCTCCTCTTCTTGTAATAGGGCTACTTCGGCTGGTGGCCAGGGTGATCCGAGGGTTACCGTGTGGGATTACCCGACGAGCCAGCCTCCTCGGGCTCGGGAGGAAGACTTAATGTCGATCGCCGCATCAAAAGGTGGGCTTGAGTCAACGGGAGATGAGGATTCGGCTGCATTGCCTCCCTCAGCAGTGCCAGCATTGCCCGAGTCTGTCCTGAGCTGACGGCCATGCTATCCTGGGCAGATGAGAACATCTGGCTTGAGTAGAATCCTCCACCCTGTCTCGAGCACTCGAGGCTGGATGATTGGTTCCTGGGGACTGCTCGTGCCGATCGCCAGCACCCCCGCTGGTTCCTTTCTTTCTAGAGGTGCACTAGGAAGTGACCAGTTCATGGAAGGCACCTTTAACTACCCAAAACCGTTCTGTTGCTTCCTCTTCCTTGACTGCCCTCGATGGCGATTCCCCCATTCGAGCATTCTGTTGCAATGCAACTGTGTCCTCAGAGCACCTCCACATGGCATGGTGGTCCCAAGCTTCCCTCCAAGGCCTGTAAGTTCTCATCTACACCTGTAACGAAGTACAGCGAAGGTTACTGCATGCTCTTTGGGTCAGGTGATGTGCACTGTGGTGGTCCAGGATTGCCATCTATGGCTAAACCTGGCAAACATGAGGGAGTCTGATTGGACTCAACTCCTCAACTCCCCGGTCTCCTAGGCTGGCCTCTTTGGCAATGTGGTGGAGAAATTTGCCCAGCAGTTCCCTGCCACTGAGAACAGAATGAGGCCATCAAACACATCCTGCCCTGACAGCCCGCTGCTGCCTCCACACTGCCGCCTGCTCGTCACTGAGGTTGCCCCCCTGCGGTCTCCTCCAATCCCGCTCAGCCACAGCAGCAGCCTTCACCCCGGCCGCAGCGAGGAGATGGCTGCAGAAGGCCGGCGCAGCCCCTAAACCTGCCAAGCGTCAGGCCAAGCGGCATTCCTGAGATGGGCGACCCAGAGTTGGGGATATGAGCTCGTCAGGAGATGTTAGCAGGACCACTCCTTCCACTGGAGGAGGGCCGGGGGAGAATCCTTTGTTCTTGTTTTCTTTTTGTTCCGCCACTGGCCCCTCGGTTCAGCTGATTTGGGAACGCTTCAGAGACGCTCAGGTAGACCTGTTTGCTTCTCCAAAAAATACCCACTGCCAGTTCTTTTACTCCCTGACTGAGGGCACCCTTGGCATGGACGCTCTAGCGCACAGCTGGCCGCTGGGCCTGTGCAAGTATGCTTTCCCCCCAGTGAGCCTTCTTGCACAGACATTGTGCAAGATCATGGTTGCACCTTTTTGGCCCGGCTTATCAGGCTCAAGACCTGCTATGCCCCCTAGGGGTGAGAGCTCCCTCAACTAGAAGTGTAGCCTCCTCCTGGGCGCTGGTGCATGGAGCTTTGCTAACAGACTTCTGTAGAGCTGCGTGCTGGGCGACACATAACACATTTGCAAGATTTTATAATCTCCGTGTAGAGCCTGTGTCCTCCCGGGTTCTCAGTCCTTCGGGCCAGTACGGACCCGTTATCAATCTGCATCGCTGTTCTGCTGAA
This sequence comes from Carassius gibelio, assembly GCF_023724105.1. Taxonomy (NCBI): domain Eukaryota; kingdom Metazoa; phylum Chordata; class Actinopteri; order Cypriniformes; family Cyprinidae; genus Carassius; species Carassius gibelio. The sequence continues at coordinate 30,072,546 of NC_068373.1, forward strand.
CGGCCGGGTCACTGGGCTCAGCTCCTCAGCGAAGACTTGAGCGCGACTGGCTCATTTGGTTACCATTCGAAGGTGATTGGGCTCTCGGGTGAGACCCCATTTGTCAGTCTCTTTCTGACATAATGTCTCCGTTCCCCCCTTCAGGGAACAAGGGTTACATATGTAACCTAGACATTATATCTACTACATTATACTGGTTTAAAATAACAAATTATTTTGCCTAGTTATATTATAACAGAATTAACACAGAAATTACAGGGATGTAAAGTGCCTTGTGAAAGTACTCATAGCCCTTCATTTTTTTCACGTCTTATGTTGCTGCTTTATGTTAAACTTATTTAAATTACTTACATTTCCACACATCAATCTGCACTCAATACACCATAATGATAAAACAAATTTTTTTTTACATCTTTGCAAATGTATAAAAAAAAAAAGATTCCATTGCATAAGTATTCATACCCTTATCTGGGACCGTTGACATTTAGCTCAGGAATATTGCTTATAGAAGTTAGAACACTTTGAGTGAAGTTAGCCTGTGGAAATTTCAGTTGAATGGGTATTATTTGGAAAAGCAAACATACCTTAATAAAAGGTCTTACAGCTGTTAATGCATATAAGAGCAAAATGCACTGAGGTCCAAAGAACTGCCTGTAGAGCTCAGAAACAGGTTTGTATCAAGCCAGATATCTGGGATAGAGTTCAGAATAAAATTCTGCTTCATTGAAGGGTCACAGAAGCACAGAAGCTCTGTTACCCTTAATGGAAGTAGTTTGAAACAATGAGGACTCTTCCTAGAGCTGGTCTTCTGGCCAAACTGAACTATTGATGGTGTCAGGCTTTGGTTAGTGTGGTGATCAAAAACCTGATGGTCACTCTAGTTGAGCTCCATGATCATACGTGGAGACAGGAGAAATCTACAGAAGGATAAACATAATATATATATGAACTGTCTGACCAAACAATTAAAATGTTAATTATGCAAGAAAACCTTGTGCTTTGTTCATCTGAACAACTTATTTATACTATGTATTTAATGCGATTATGCACACATTTTAATAAAGCCAAATTATTTTTTGTCACAAATAAATAAGTTCTTTGACATAAGACAATGCATAAGAGACTTTTTTTCGCCACCTGCTGTGGCATATTTGTCTAATATGAAGAAAAGGTCACTGGATGAATCGGTGAACGATTTTGAACAAATCATTTTGGTGAACAAACTGAAAATGAATGACTCTCTTGAAAGAATCAAAATTTCCACCACTAAATTGCACACAACATAAATAGATTTTTAACATTTTGTTTTTAATGACCGGCCCCGCGAATAAAGTACCAGTTTCTTTACCTACCCCGACCCGCGGGTTATGAGACGACCTCCGCATCACTACTTTGAACGGCTAGTCATGCACCACATCGATTGATGATGCCATCGCCACTACCCTCCACTGAGCACCCACACATCTGGACAAAAAAGATGTTCACAGAATTCAGTTCAGCATTCAACACGATCATGTCTCAACGGCTTATTAACATGCAACACTTTGCTGTGCAACTGGCTGTTAGACTTTCTGACTGGAAGACTTCAGGTAGTACGGGTCAGCAGAAACACATCCAGCTGCATCACACTGAACATTGGGGCCCCCCAAGGGAGCCTGTCCTCCAACAAAAAACGACTATATAGGTCATTTATGTAAGCACCTTATTACGACCTATATTTACGTTTTAAAGTTAAGCGCCCTCTAGAGGGACATAAAAATAATGACAGTATCGTGTTGCATCTGTCGTCATGAAATGACATATAACGTCATTACCAATCAAAATGCACGTTTATTTAAATGCAATGTGTGGGCTTTTTACACCGATCTCACAGTATTTCCTACATATTTAACTAGGTGGCTTATTCGTTTGAATGACCACATCTGACCCCACCCCTAAACCTAACCCTCACAGAAATCATGCTAAATTATGATTTATTGAACATATACATTTTCACGCACGTCCATTCCCTGGTCATGATAGCATGATTACATATCAAGGTATAACACAATAATCTACCAAGTGAGCTACACGAAACGCAAATCAGAGTGCAAATAAAAGAGTACAAACAGTAATCTAAAAATTACCTTTTGCCGATAGGGGCGCAATTGTAGTATACGCTCTGATGGGTCATATTTCAGGGATTTGGACAAAGTTTGGGGATGACACGACTGTGATGGGTCTCATTAGCAACAGAGATGAGACAAGCTCCAGGAGCAAGGTGAGCCACTTGGCTGGGTGGTGCAGAAAACCATGGACTTGGACTTACCAACACTTTGACAGATAGTTATATCTACAATGGACACAGAGTGCGGTCTCGTCGTGACCACAACAGCTTGAGGTTGTCTAACTCGGCACGGTCTCCCTGCTGCACTTAATTGTAGTATGGCTTTCCTCTGTGTATATCCTTACAAGTAAATTTTTTGCAATGTGGGGTGACCAGACGTCCCGAAAAATTTGGGACAGTCCCAAAATCTAAACTGTAGTCCCTAATCCTGAATCTGGCCCTAATTGTCCCGAAAATTATACTGAAGCAAAATCTTGAGTAGTTATTGTCTGATAAACATTATTTCACTGATAAATATTAGTGAAATGCTATTTCATGCATACTGAGTTTTTTACACTGTTAAAGAGTTGGATTCCCATGCTAAACATGGACAAAGTTTCAAAAATTAAGTTGTACGTTTGAAGGAGTATTTTTGTTCCCAAAATACTCCTTTCGGTTTGTCAAGTTTCGGAAAGTTTTTTTCGAGTATGGCTCTGTGTGACGTTAGATGGAGCGGAATTTCCTTATATGGGTCCTGACGCACTTCTGCCGGAAGAGCGCGCGCTCCCGTATAGCGAGGCTGAGCACAGACATTTCAATGATCAGAGCGATTCACTGATCAGAGCGAGAGTGTCGCGAAAAGTCACAAAAGAAGTGTGTTTTTGGTTGCCAGGGCAAGACAACCCTGCACAGATTACCAAAAAAAAAAATGCATTAAGGGACTAGTGGATGAAGTTTATTTTTACAGAGCATCAACGGAGTTGTGCAAGTGTTTTTGTTTGTTCCCTGCATTGTTTTACAAACAAGGCCCAGTTTGACGACGGATTTGCGTATAGTTTATTTCTTAAGGATGATGCAATCCCAACGAAAAAGGGTCACGATCGTGTGTTGGAACCGCAGGCGGTGAGTAAAACTGTTTAAAATATCTCTTCCTTCTTGTTAGTGCGTCCCCTCCCATGCCGGAGACGAGCGAGTCGTTGCTGCTGCTGCTCTCGTTCAGTTTCAGCCTCGGGATCTGATTCTGGATCATAAATAAACGGCTGAATCTTACTGTAAGCCATGGTTTGTTTTGGATGATGGTTTTTCCCTCACGGTAATGTCACAGCTTCCACATGCTCTCAACGCAAAAGCCTACTGGTGCTCGTGATTCTTTAGCTCCGCCCACACGTCACGCCTCCAGCCGGTCGTGTTTTTCCGGGAAAAATCGGTACAGACTATCTTTCTCTTATGAATATAATAAAAAAGACTTTTTGGAGTTATGAAGGATGCAGTACTACTCTATAGGTACTCAAGATTAACAGGATATTGAGTGAAAACGAGCATTTCACCCCCCCCCCCCCCCCCCCCCTTTAAAAACTGTCTGCGGAGGTTGAGTCGTTCTGCAACCAGCCCCCGCCGGCTGCAGCATCTTTTTTCTAAGTTCTAAAAAAATACTGTAGTCCGTAGGTGGCTATAGGCACGAATATAGATATTAATTTATCTAATTAATCTATATGCACAAAGACAATAGGACCTTTTTGTCCCCTTTTTGTTTTGAAGCTTGACGAAGAGATCGCAAGTTTCCGCAGCTGCGAGGAGGACAGTGATGCACGCGTACAGGAGTGATTGACAGTTCGCGGCACTGTGTACAAAAAAAAATACTCCGCTACACAATTTTCGTTTAAGCTTATCAGCTTTGGCGTTACAGAAAGGTCTGATTTACGCACTGTTACAAAAGTCATTGTTTTTTTTCTTTTTCTTTTTACAATGACATTTGAGTTCATGATTTTAATGTTGGTTGTTTTTTGTGGCAGACTAAAGTCTAATGACTCTGAATAAAAATGTGTTTAGTTAAGATTTGAAATTCATTATCTTTTCTTATAGACTACTCTATCATAAGCTCCCCATACCGTCACCCAAGACCACAGACAACCCCCCACCCCCCGTCTCGAATTTCAGCCGATCTCATCTGGTCACCCTAGAACAATGGGAGCAATCAGAATCAACAAAAGAGCAAAGATATATAAGTGCTATAACAAGTCTCAGTTAGATTAACGCATTTTTTTTAATAAAACAAGCAGCAAATGAAAGTTCAAGTCTTAAAGGGAAAAATGTTTTTTTTTTTTTTTTTATAATAGAATTAGAATAGAAAGTGCTAGAGTTAGAGGGTCAAGTAAAGATAGAAGAGAAGTGTTTATATGATGTGGTTATAAAGTCTGCAAGTGTTAATGCATATTCAAATCAACACCAGAAGCAACATTTTTACTGGTGATAAATTGACACAAAAAAAAAAAAACTCAAAACAACACTGGATATTTTGCTGTGTACCCAAAAAAGACTTGAGACTGTTAAAGTTCTCAAGCTAAATATTTAGTTAAAGGTATGAATATTTATTCCAGTTTTTTATTTTTAATACATTTACGAAGTAAATTTTTTGAATGGAGTGTATTGTGTGGAGAAAAAGTAATTTAAAGCAGTTTAACATAAGCCTGCTTCATAAAAATGTGAAAAGATGAAGGGGTATGAATACTTTTGCAAGGCACTGTAAATAAATATGCATCAAATTCTTGTTAGTAAAATAATGCATTTGTCAATTAAAACAAAGTTAAGAGAAATGCTAATTAATTAATATAAATTGCTTTATAAGGCATAGTCAGAGAAATATCTATCATCTGTGATCTCTGCTTACCACACCAGGGAATATTTAACTCTACAATTGAAGTAAATAATTGTAGATCATGCAGGCCGGTGTCACACAGTGGATCACATGGATCAATCAGGTCAGTTTTTTTATTTTTTTATCAGTGGGGTTATGTTTGCATTTATTTATTTTTTCTGAAATGTGCATAATTTAGATTCTAAGTTTAATTCTGTGACATGACTCCTTTGTATTTTACAGAATGGAAAACAATGGCATCCCTACTTACTTGGTAAGAGTGAAACATCTCAAAAACCATTAATTTACATACTATGAAGTCCAAATGAACTAAAAGGACAGATTTCTAGGGATTTTCTTAAGGACACAGTGCTTTATCCAGGGCTGCTGCAGGCCAAATGGGTGCTCTAAGCAGAATTGTATTGTTGTTTCCCCTCTACCAAATATTATGGTGAAAAAATAACACCTACTATAGGGGTCAAAATAGAACTTTAATAAAACATAAAAGTAAATAAAATACTGTTTACGAATTACCATTGTAACTCTACAGAAGAAGAAAAAGAAATACACACATAAATAGTTTTAAGATTCAACATTATCAACAGCCTCCACCCCGTGTTGGTGACCTATGCAAACTGTGTACTCTGTGTACAGGGAGCTGATCTCAATAAAAACAGACAGTTTCAGTCAGCAAGTTTCACCATGATCATCAGCATGAAGTCACCTCTTACATATCCTCATATTTTCTCTTTAGGTGAGCAATGCAGGGGTTCAGTCATACAGAAACAACCATATCCAGAGATCCATGGTCATACCAAGAAATGCAACAGTTACTCATTATCACAATAATATTCAGCAAGGTGTTCAAAAATATGGATGTGTAATCATAAAGAACGGCCAGCCTGTTTTCACTGAAGAAATCATGATTTATTCAACTTAAAAGTAAAGGGGAAATATAATGCAAAGAAAGTCTTTCAGGGTCTTGAACCATCAGTTCACTCACAGACCATATTTGCAACGCTTACAGGCAGCTATTTTAATCATGCATGGCCAGCTTTTGCAATAGAAAATGTAAAAATCTTACTGATTTTGTTTTACAAACTAACATTTAATTGGCACATTTCAAAATGTTACTGTGTTTCATATCTTAAGCAGCGTGTGAATATGTCAAAGTTTCATGATTAGTTCACCTGAATTAGATGATATGATACTGTCTATTGTCTATTTGCATTACTCCTGTAATTTGTTACGGCTATTTCATAAATGTTTGTACCATAAATTTACCAAATTGTCTGCGGTTTGTCAGTTATTTCTTTTGTCAGTAAATGGAATGCATATAGTGATCTCAATACATAATTTAATGCACATATACTGTATATTTATTTTTAACTTCTATATTTGAATCCATAGTTTCATCTGAATAACTTGATTTGAGTTTTTAAAAAAATTATTCCGAATTTTGCTTTTTCATGTAGTCTAAAATAGAGAAAGAGTGTAAATAAAGAAAGAAACATTTAGTAATAGATCAGTGATTCTCAACTGCTGGATCACAAGTTTATAGTGAACTACTGGCTACAGAGACATTGAAAGCACTTACATTTTCACATTCAAAATATCATGTTAATTATTTTGTGTTTTGTTGGACAGTTCATGGGATCCTCATATATTCGATTTTAGGTGGGGGGGGGGATCAATAGCTTTATTATGCAGTGACCCATGACTGGAAGCACTGTAGTCTTTTTGATTCCATCCAGGCTTCTCCAAATGCCACTTGTGAAGACATCCGTGGCTACATTTACCTGTCAAGAAATAAAAATAAGCATCTTGATGACTTACATTGTACTAAATTTATCTGTTATATGTCAGAATATATACAGGAATCAAGGAGTACAATTTTATTTTATTATTAAGACTACATACATTTTAAGATCTCATTGCCACTTCAAGTAACTGTTTACATCAGCGACACTTTAACTTACATTAATATTGATTGCAAGATATCACAACTAAGCCTTGATTTGTGATAAATCCTTAAAGAAACATAATTCAGAAGGGTAGGAAGAAGCACAAGAGAATTAATTGAGTGAGTAACCCAGTGTAAGATTTATAAGAAAGAGAAACCAGAAACTAATTAAACTTATAAGGGCTACACGATTATGGCTAAAATCATGATTATTTTGGTCAATATATATATATATACTACAGTGAGCTACACCTCAGCTTCATTACATTACAAAACCAGAGGTTTACATAACCCCACCCCTGGGAACATGCATAAAAGTGGGTGGGGCCATGTTGCACCACTTTCGAGAAGAGGAAAAACCATGCCATTGACACAGTGTTATTTTCACCCTGCTAACAGGTCTTCTGGGTTAGGCCTTCTTACGGACGGTGTACTTCATGAACAATAGTTAAAATGTATTTTTAATTCTGTTCCTGACAATAACAATCCTAATGTAGCTGTATGTGCTGCGCGTTTTACTGACGACAGTTTCCAGAATCTACATAAGATCAGTGCTGGATTCACACAGAGGCCATTCCTGAAACATGGATCAGTTCCCACTTTAAAAGCAGAGGCAGCTGTTGTTGGGCCCCAACCTGTAAGTATGTTTTATTATTTAGAAATGTATTTTCCATGTATAGTTTCTGCCATTATTTTTTGGTTATATTAAGGACGTAAACAAAGGCCAACATCATTTGGCTTTAGTAGCCATAACTAAATGCTATTTTGTACTTCTAAGACAAAAGTGTTTTCGATCATGCAGCGTCTGTAGTAAATGCTGTTCATGAGTTTGAGTCACTGAAAAAAGCAACATGTTCCTAAACTTGATGAGATAAGTGTATATAACCAGGGCCCGTATTCATAAAGAATCTTAATGCAAAAGTAGCTCCTAGTGACAAAATTCTAAGAAAATTCTTAGAAATGTGGGCGTTTACTCTTAAAATTAAAGAAAAAATCCTAGTAAAGAAAAAGGTAATTCAGAAAGCATCTTAACCCTTAAAAGAGGTCTTAAGGTCAAACTTGTTAGGTGCACGGCAAGGACTTTTAAGAGGCTTAAGAGTTTCTTTAGCAGAGGAGAAAATGGCAGAAAGATGAAGAGGCAGAAGAAATGTGTCGCAGACAATGAATGACAGTGAGTTAATAAGACGCTATAGATTATATAATAATTTATAATTTAATATTTAAATTAAAGTAATCACTACGATATTGGAAGTCGTGGCCTAATGGTTAGAGGGTTGGACTCCCAATCGAAGGGTTGTGAACAGTTCTCTCTCCACCTTCAATACCACGACTTAGGTGCCCTTGAGCAAGGCATCGAACCCCCAACTGCTCCCCGGGCGCCGCAGCATAAATGGCTGCCCACTGCTCCGGGTGTGTGCTCACAGTGTGTGTGTGTGTTCACTGCTCTGTGTGTGTGCATTTCGGATGGGTTAAATGCAGAGCACAAATTCTGAGTATGGGTCACCATACTTGGCTGAATGTCACTTCACTTTTCACTCACTTTATTTGGCAACTGGGAAAATGCAACAATGCAATATGATGACTTGGGTCTGTCACAACCTTCTGTAAGCCGAGTGATCACACAAACAATTACTGCACTTTCAGAACATCTTATTGTGTCGCAGTTCATTTCGTTTCCACTGGACATTCCCACCTTGCAGGCTTAAAAAACTGCATTTATGAATTTAGCAGACTTATAGGTGCGCACAAACATGGGGAATGAACCGTTAATAGTTTGTGCTATACGCTCCCATGTCTGCTTCTTGTCCCTTGCTGTGACACCCGGCCTGAATTATCCTTTAAGAATGGCCTTGTGTTCATCCACTAACTGGGATAACAGTAAACACTGTTTGGCTTTCTCGTCCTTCTTGGTTTTGATCCCATGTTTGATACATTTAAACCAACATTCAAGCTGCCACTTCAATCACTGTAATTGGAAAGAGTGAAACAATTTTTTATCATTCTAAACCAATCAAATATCTTATAGGAAATTAAAAGCATGGTAAAAAAAAAAAGATTTATATACACACATATAATGTGTGTGTGTGTGTGTGTGTGTAAGAGAGAGAGAGAGAGAGAGAGAGAGAGAGAACGGTCAAATGCGAAAAATTACGCATGTAAATTCAAATTGAATTTCACTCTTTTTTTTCCTTCTTGGACAACCAGCCAATCACAGTCTTCAAAAGATTGTGTCATACATAGCAACGGGGTCAACCCCGCCTCCTCACTAAGATTAAAGTTTTTGTCTTTTCCTTAATCAGAGTTGCTCTCAGATCGGTCCCGAATCGCTTTTAAGCTAAGACTCCTGCGTAAACGTTTTTAAGCTAAATTAAGAGTTTTCTGAGAGGATTCTTAGAATCTTTATGAATACGGGCCCAGGAACCATAAGAGCATGAGTGGCAAAGCCGGCAGCCAGCCTTCCGTTTTCAGCAAGCGCTCTGTGTTTGTTTGTGTGAGTCAGAGTCTGAAGCCAGGAGAGCATATTAAGTGATGTACACTGTATTTGAATTTTTACAGAGCAGAGTGTGCGTGTTTCACAAACCCTCTCCGGCCACGTTGAGTTGTTACTGACAGCCCCAAAAGCAATGCATGCGCTCGTGGTGGAAATAATAATTCTTTCAAGAGATTCGTTCATTTTCAGTTCATTCACCAAAATGACTCGTTCAGAATAGTTCACTGATTCGTTCAGTGATCATTTCTTAGTAATACACAAAATATGCCAGTAGGTGGCAAAAAAAAAATGAATTCGCTTGTTACAAAAAATGATCTGGCTTTAATAAAATGTGTGCATTATCGCATTCAATATATAAAATCTAATTAAGTTGTTCAGATGAACAAATCACCAGGTTTTCTTGCATAATTAACATTTTAATTGTTTGGTCAGACAGTTCATATATTATATATTCACATTAATCGGTGATTAAACGCGGAGTTATGTTCTGAATGCTAAATATCAAAACAAGTGTATGTGCGCAGTACCTATAACTGCGCTTTGCATTTTGCGAGATTGATATGCTAAATGGCCAACTGACGCGGTTTACTCTCATTCATTTAGTTCACAAACGAGATAAACTATGTACCAGTTCATTCATTCACGTACGAGATGTACTAAATCATTCAACTCGTTCACGAACGATATGTGTACCAGTCAGTCATTTCATTCATGAACGATAAGATCTCTTACGATTCAGACTCATATGAAACTCGTTCTGTCACGGTTCATGAATTCACTCTCTCTCTCTCCTCTATCGTGTTGTTATGTGTGTATCTATGGGCGTGGTCACTGATCAGCGATGATCAGCAGTGCCAGCTGGTTTCAATTGTTTGTGTCCTATATAAGTTCAGTAACTGGTGTTTCATGTTGTCAGATCGTTGTTTCTCCCCGGTGCGACTGTGACTTTTTTTCGGCCGTTTTGACTTTTCTCTTTCGTACCGCCCGGGTTCCAAGAACATCAAACCTGATTCTTTATCTCGCATTTTTTGACCATTCCGAATGCCCGTCCACTCCCGAGTGTATTTTACCCGAGACATTAGTGGTCTCCACTCTCAGATGGGAGGTCGAATCGAAGGTCATGAAGGCCTTAGAAGGGGTAACGCCTCCGCCCGATTGCCCACTGAACCGCTTATTTTTGCCTGAGGAGTATCGGTCCGAAGTCATTCAGTGGGGTCATTACTCCAGTATAGCTTGTCATCCAGGAGTTAATTGTAACAGTTTTTTGGTTAAGCAACGATTCTGGTGGCCGTTAATGGCTCGTGATATCCGTAGCTTTGTTTTGGCTTGCTCTGTTTGTGCCACTGGTAAGATGTCCAACCGACCCCCTGATGGGTTACTACAACCGCTGTCAGTCCCTTCGAGACCCTGGTCCCACATCGCTCTAGATTTTGTCACAACTCGTTACCAGTGTCAGCTACGGGCCTTACTCCGTTTGAGTGTAGTTTAGGTTACCAGCCACCAGTTTTTGCCAGTATGGAATCCGAAGTCGCGGTCCCCTCTGCTCACGCCTTCGTCCAGAGGTGTCACCACTCTTGGACTAGAGCCAGTGAGACTCTTCTCCAAGTGGGGGCGCGCGCCAAGGCCAAGGCCGATCGCCACCGGTCAAAGCCTCCCGTATACGCCGTTGGTCAAAAAGTGTGGCTTTCAACTAAGAACATTCCTCTCCGCTCCGTCTCTAATAAGCTTGCTCCCAAATTTATTGGCCTGTTTCCTGTCACCAAGATCATTAGTCCGGTGGCAGTCCACCTCACACTTCCTCCCACGTACAGGAGAATTCAACCCCCCTTCCATGTATCTAAAATCAAGCCCGTGTTTTGGGCACCCATTAATCCGCCTGTCCCGGTTCCTCCCCCGCCGCGTCTCGTGCTGAAACCAGGGGGGCAGGGTTTCATATTTTTTTGAAGCACCCCTGGGCGCCGCCATTGGCTAGCAGACCCCCACCTGCTGTTAGCATTCCATTGACTCCCATTCATTTGGCGTCACTTTGACAGCGAATAACTTTACATCTGAGGTGTTTAAAGACTCAATTTGTCCATTAATTATTTCTAAAGAAACACAAAAATGTATAAAAGGCTCCATTACCTTGTATCTTACGTTATGGTGCTGTAGAAGCAGTTTTTGTAAAAAAAATAGGCTAACGATTGCATCATAACCAGCGACTCTGTGTCGGACAGTAGAGAAATTACCATATGGACAGGAGGGGAAGCTCGCAGGCAATCTTTTACTGTCTATGAGGCTATCGGGGTGGCCGTGGAGGAATGAAAGTAAGTGCTTCTAATTAACTTCATTTGTCTCCGTTGAATCCAATGGGGTCGCTGTGTCCATTTCTTTTACTGTCTATGGATGAAACAGTTCACAGATACCCGGTTCACCGAGCTGTGCATGCGCCATGCTGCTGTGGAGGGAGGAACTTCAATGAATGAGAAATATGAGTCAGTGGACTACGTGAATGAGAATGATTCAGAATGGTTGTGTGTGGTGTTTCTCCTCATGGTGTGTTCTGAGTGACGGTGTGTGTTATCTCGGCTAGGGTCGTGTGTAGTGTTTCTCCTCTCGGTGTGTTCCGAGTGACGGTGTGTGTTATCTCAGTGAGGGTTGTGTGTGGTGTTTCTCCTCTCTGTGTGTTCCGAGTGACGGTGTGTGTTCTCTCGGCGAGGGTTGTGTGTGGTGTTTCTTCTCTCGGTGTGTTCTGAGTGACGGTGTGTGTGTTCTCTCAGTGAGGGTCGTGTGTGGTGTTTCTCCTCATGGTGTGTTCTGAGTGACGGTGTGTGTTATCTCAGTGAGGGTCGTGTGTGGTGTTTCTCCTCTCGGTGTGTTCCGAGTGACGGTGTGTGTTATCTTGGTGAGGGTTGTGTGTGGTGTTTCTCCTCTCTGTGTGTTCTGAGTGACGGTGTGTGTTATCTCAGTGAGGGTTGTGTGTGGTGTTTCTCCTCTCGGTGTGTTCTGAGTGACGGTGTGTGTTCTCTCGGTGAGGGCTGTGTGTGGTGTTTCTCCTCTCGGTGTGTTCTGAGTGACGGTGTGTGTTATCTCAGTGAGGGTTGTGTGTGGTGTTTCTCCTCTCGGTGTGTTCTGAGTGACGTTGTGTGTTCTCTCAGTGAGGGTTGTGTGTGGTGTTTCTCCTCTCGGTGTGTTCTGAGTGACGGTGTGTGTGTTATCTCACAGAGGGTTGTGTGTGGTGTTTCTCCTCTCTGTGTGTTCCGAGTGACGGTGTGTGTTATCTTGGTGAGGGTCGTGTGTGGTGTTTCTGCTCTCTGTGTGTTCCGAGTGACGGTGTGTGTTATCTCAGTGAGGGTCGTGTGTGGTGTTTCTCCTCTCTGTGTGTTCCGAGTGACGGTGTGTGTTATCTCAGTGAGGGTCGTGTGTGATGTTTCTCCTCTCTGTGTGTTCCGAGTGACGGTGTGTGTTCTCTCAGTGAGGGTCGTGTGTGGTGTTTCTCCTCTCGGTGTGTTCTGAGTGACGGTGCGTGTTCTCTCGGTGAGGGCTGTGTGTGGTGTTTCTCCTCTCGGTGTGTTCTGAGTGACGGTGCGTGTTCTCTCGGTGAGGGCTGTGTGTGGTGTTTCTCCTCTCGGTGTGTTCTGAGTGACGGTGCGTGTTATCTCAGCGAGGGTCGTGTGTGGTGTTTCTCCTCTCGGTGTGTTCTGAGTGACGGTGTGTGTTCTCTCAGTGAGGGTTGTGTGTGGTGTTTCTCCTCTCGGTGTGTTCTGAGTGACGGTGTGTGTGTTATCTCACAGAGGGTTGTGTGTGGTGTTTCTCCTCTCGGTGTGTTCTGAGTGACGGTGTGTGTTCTCTCAGTGAGGGTTGTGTGTGGTGTTTCTCCTCTCGGTGTGTTCTGAGTGACGGTGTGTGTGTTATCTCACAAAGGGTTGTGTGTGGTGTTTCTCCTCTCGGTGTGTTCTGAGTGACGGTGTGTGTTCTCTCAGTGAGGGTTGTGTGTGGTGTTTCTCCTCTCGGTGTGTTCTGAGTGACGGTGTGTGTTCTCTCAGTGAGGGTTGTGTGTAGTGTTTGGCTGCACTGAGTCTGTTTTGAGCCATGTGTTAAGAGTTGTGTTGCTTGTAATGAGTTTTGCAGGTGATGTGAACTGTTTAGCTCAAGTGACCATTGGTAGTGCAGACTGTAGTTAGAGGTTTGCACTTGGAGCTCCAGTTGCGCTCACTGTTGTTTAGCAATCGAAAAAAAAACTGTAATGGATACATTTTTTTTCTTTTAAGAGCCTGAGTGTAATTATTTTGTGTACCTATTGTAAAACAAATGTATTAAAGCAATTAAGTGTTAAATATTAAAATTCTAATAAAAATACACACTACAAATGTATGCTTTTGGCAGTAACACAGGCCATAAACAAATAAACAAATGAATACAAAACTCACAGAAGTAGACAAAAATATCCACAATGTTGCACAAGTGTTAAGCATATTTTATTGCAATATCTTCATATGAGAAGTAAGAGAAATACAGGAAGTGACAGAGATTTGATTACATAATTTTGGGGATTTGCCCATGCAGTGTCATTAAACTTCTATATTTTCAGTTGATTTGTCATTTGCATCTGAAACTCTTGATTTGGAGCTAAAGAGAGATAAGTGAGTTTTCCATTCACCCTTTGGCTTTTCCTTATAAAGCCCCATGAGCCTGAGAAGGAGAAAAAAAAATTATGAACTAATACTATAGATCAGTGGTTCTTAACTGGTAGGTTGTACCACAATAACATTGCCAAAAAATTATAAAACCATTACGATTGCAAACAATAAAATACAACTAACTAGTACATCATAGAAACTCTTCAAATGCGACATTTGTGATCGTGGTTATAACTGTGAAAAACCAGGAAAAAACTGCACAAAATGAAGGAAAACCGAATCCAGACATTAAAAACATTCATTTGCAATGAGGAGAAACATTGTTTGTTGTATTTATTGGTGAATAGTTCATGGAAATTTGATTTGTTTTCACTGTCTCTTGATTTTAGCAGAAGAAGAAATTACTTTAAATTAAATTTGTTAATCCTGCATGTGTACCTGAGAAAGTTGTCGTTATCATTATTCTTCCAGATCTTCTCCAGCAGCTGCACACTGGCAGCAATGGCAATGTCTGCAGCTTTATTATGCAGTAAACCATGACTGGAATCAATGGCGTCTTTATTGATACCATCCCAGCTTCTCCCAATGCCAGTTGAGAGGTCTAAAGTACCTCCATGGCTGCACTTTCCTGTCAAGAAATTATAATATTCAATATGATGATTTGATGTATCAAATTGCTGAGCTCATGATTGTTCTGTTTGTAGCCTATCTGATGGCAATCTATATATACATTTTAATAAATATGAGAGAAAAATTTTTTTTACCCTTTTTTTTGCTTTTTCCAAAGTATCCTGAAGTCAGAATCTTGTTGTTTAAAATGTTATCCTTAATTTTTGCCCCAGTGTTCGTATCAGGAATGTTACTTTCACATGTTTCCATGTTTGCCTCTTTAAGGAAAACAAACTCATTTTAATGCATAACATGTTAACAAGGCAAGAATGGATCGCCATCATTAAGGATTTGGCCCAGAAGATAATATCCAGCACACTAGAGCGAGCTGAATATATAAATTTTGCCAATAAAAGCCTTTAAAACTGTTCATATGCTTGTATCATTGTTTTTCAGTATACCATAAAAACGTGGAAAAACAATAAACAAATACCGATGCAGCAAACTTTGCAAAACACAAAATTTATGCCACTGCCAAAACCTTTGGCCATGATTGTACACACACACACACACACACACACACACACACACACACACACACACTTACCTGCAGGGTTGGGTATGTTCTCTTCTAAATTGATCAGGGCAGTACAGGGTTCAGTGTTTCCCATCTCTATCCAGTTACTGTGACTGTAGAAATCCTTAAATGTAATAGATGACACAAATGTCAGTTCATATGAACCATTTAGTAAAAATCTAACTTTATCTCCCCTTACAAAAAATAATTATACTTCAAGTTCATTTTTGTAAAAATACTTAAGTAAAGTTCAAGTATATTTAAGTTTTAAGTTTAAGTTATACTTTATGTAGTAAGTAGAGATGTTCCGATACCCTTTTTCTCTTCCCGATACCGATTCCGATACCTGGGCTCAGGGTATCGGCCGATACCGAGTACTGATCCGATACCTGGGTGTATATCTGTATATACAGCTGTATATACTACTAGCCCTGTGTAAATTGCTAGAATTTTTTTATGGTGTGCTTCAGACAGATCCCTCAATAAAACATGAACAAATACATGGTGAACTACTGTATTTATTACAGTATTTTTATTATCTAACATGAATTTGACAGTATTATTTATTTTCTTATGCAAAAAAGAACTTCAAATGCAGCCAAAAATCTAACACCGCAAACTAAAAAAGGTATTTAAGTTTTACAATATAACTGTATAAAAAAACTGCAACAAATAAGTCTAGGAATATAAAAAAAGATCTATTAATCAGATAATCTCTTTACAACAAAACAAGTAAAAAACAAGCAACCATCTAGGCATAATTATTATTATTATAGAGACGTATTATTATTACTGTAGGCTACAACAATAGCTTTATATATTGTCAATTTACTCATGTAAACCAAACATTTATTTTAATGGGCTGCCATGAAGATCTTTGAGTGTCTGTGTTTATGATATGACAGTATTCTCAAATGAAACGGTAAATTCTCATGAAGTGACGGTTTATGCGTTCGTGTCCTCATGACACACAGCAGAGACTACAAAACAGCGAGCTCTCGCGCATCTGTGCCAGTCACCCACAGAGATGTAGATTTTGCGGGAGTAATATTTAAATAGTATTTTGCAGTTTAATATTCACAGACACTAGTATATATTCGGCTACTGTCTGGAGCCCTGCGTTTTGACTTACACGGAAGCGACTGAACGCAGTTGCCGGTACTGAATATACTCGAGAGTCTGTAACTACCGGTACTACAGAGACATACTGCTAACCACTGATCTATAATATAGTAGCGGCTTCACTGTCTTTTGGCAGTTTAGAATGTGATGAGTGATCCAGTCATATATAGATCAGGGCTGCTAACGCGTTTTCATTTCTTCTTCGCTGCTCTAAACAGGGGTTGCTTGTGGCAACACAGCACAACTTCCTGTGTTTTCAATGCATTTTGAGCAGCGAAGAAAAACCGTGCAGCGGTTAGGCAAAGCTTGCGGTCATAACTAGGTCTTTTTTAAGAAAATGGTATCGGATCGGTATATGGGTTCATGTACTCGCCGATGCCGATGCCAGAATTTGTTGTGGTATCGGAGATATTTCCGATACTAGTATCGGAATCGGAACAACTCTAGTAGTAAGTATACAAATATCAAAGAACCAGTAGTATGTTCGTAAGTGTAATTTCAATACAACTTGCAATAAATTAGCCCCAATGTTTAGTTTATAACAACACTTTTATGTAGGCAAGACTTTGTTTAATTATAGTAAACGGAGTACACAACTAGTTTCTGTTTTTAATTTGTACTGTAACAGGTGAACTTCTAGGTATACAGAGTTAAATACTTCTAGAACATAGTTCTACAATTATAGTTTTGTTAACACTTCATTTTAAGAACTAGTTCTCACCATTAACTAGCTGCTTATGTACATGCATATTAAAAGCATATTGGCTGTTTATGAGTACTTAGAAAGCTATTCATTCCCAAAACGTGTTATAAATTTAAACCGGTAAATTTAGTGTACAGTATGTAAAAACTATGTCAAAAAAAAGTTTAACAGGCAATCAGTCAGAAGGACAAATACAAGCCAAATAAGACTGAAAGTAGACTGAAAGTATACTTTCTTATTTTAGGTCCTAATAGCAGACTTGAATAAACATTTATTGTAAGGGTCTGGTTATGTTGATAACAAATTCATTCTAGTATCACCTACAGTATGTGTTCTCATTTTAAGTTTTGCGTATGACTCACCTGTAAAGTATGCAGGATTGCCCCAAGTGTCTTTCGTGCATCTTCAAATTTCTCCTTTTTCACTTGAGCTGTTATTTCCTCTATTCCCTTGATGATGAGGGCTTTACCGTCTAGAAATGTCTCGCTGTCAAAATGATGTTTCTCACTAAAAGGATGGTCAATGTCTGTTTTTACGTTGTAATAGGTGATTATTTTTATGCCTGTTTCAAAATTACTTTTAAATGCATCTTTTTTGCAGGCCTTTGCCAGTGTCTCTGCATTCAGTGGTTCTGGCTATAAAAAAGAACAAAACAACAACAACAACACAAAATGTCTAGTTAGTTGTAAATAAATTGGATATCAGATACATTTTAAATAATGCCACTACTTCTGTCTGAGCTGATGTATATTTCCATCAGTATCAATATTAGCATGGTTGTGCACATGGGGGTGGTCCGGTGGCTATAGTGCCAATGCCCCTCTGCCCTCATTGGTGCCCCCCCCCCCCATGTAAATTGAGGGAGTGAATTAATGAATCATGCACATAAATTTACTTAAAACGAGGTAACAAATTAATAAACTGTGTATACAATTGAGAAAATCAATGTTTGAGGCACTGTAGTCATCTCCTGGAACCTAGATCTGTCAATTGTTTTTCAAACGACCACATACCCCTTATCTGTTCACATGGTACGTAAACACTCAGTAATATATTTTGGAATATCAACCTGGTTGCACTCAAGTTGGTTGAGTCAATATTTATTTTGATTACTTTTTGTGTGACTGATCAAGTTATTATATGTAGCTAGTATGAGTAACAAAATGCGTTCAATTAGTCCAGATTTGATCTCAATAATAATGCATCTATCAACCTTTAAATGTCAACTTTTACAAAAAGTAGTCTTTAAAAGTAATTAATTACTTTCATACAAGTAATTATGTTTGAGAACAATGTTCCCTGCAAATAGGGAGAACAGAGACATGTTTATATATAAATATATATATATAGAGAGAGAGAGAGAGAGAGAGAGAGGGAGAGGGAGAGAGATCTTTTATGCACAGATTGTACAAATATTCATACCTTTTTGAAGCCTTCAATGGTCTCGCAGAGCTTTGCAGTAGCACGTAAAATTGCCAATTTTGTGATGTCTTGATGATTTTTAGAGTTTGGCTTTTCCTTAATATGAAAGGTATGAGAACCAATCAGAAGAGCCAGCAGAAAAAATGCACTCCTCATTCTCAGATGATTATTAATATGAAAAATGACTCAAAGAGATCTTGAAAGTTTGGTTGCCCTCAATCAATCTCGTATAAGCTTAAACTAGTGTGCTGCATAATATATACATTGTCATTTGAATTGATATGAAGAAAATTTGCAACAATACCTAAATATATGAACATTTGTATAGATATCATATCACATCTTGCTCAGAAGACTATCTGTATATCTGAATTTTGCTAGATTGCGGTCATGTGACAAGTGTCACGAGAAGACTGACACTATGATAGCAGATCCAATGAGCAACTTTTTGTAAATAAAACTTTCATTTATTTGTTTAATAGCCTATAAGTGAGTGTCTGTTGCTGGGTTTTCACAAAAAAATATTTTCCTCTTTAATATTTGCAGCATGAAATAAACATCAATATTTGAATGCATGGTGAAATAAAAAACTCAAAAATTTATCACATCTCAATCGATCAATCAGAGTTTTAAAAAAAGTCAAAAGAATGATGGAGGCCACATAATTTTATATTTATTTATTTTTGGAGTAGGCCTATAGGTTGAATTGTCACATTAACTTCACACAATAAAACATGATTTTATTATCATAATTTTACTTTATTCCTAAAATATTATGACATTAGTTTTATTTATTTAATTATTTTTAAAGGTGGCACAAAAATGCTGCCATATTTAATGCAAACACAATTTTGGCGCAGATGCCCCAAAAACAAACAAACAAACACACACAAAAAATGTAAATATAATCTTATTTTAAAAAAATTAACAAGGGGATATTTAAATTATTTGTTAATAAACTAATGTTTTCTGAGTACATGGTGAAAAAATATATTTGACCAACCTGACTCCCATCTCCTCATTGGATGTGCCTTTAGAGGGAAATGCATGTTTACAGATTACTTTTTTTTAAAGAGTAATTTAAAGTATTATATATATATATATATATATATATATATATATATATATATATATATATATATATATATATATATATACACACACACACACACACACACACACACACACACACACATATTTATTTATTATTTCTGTGAACAGTGCTGGAGAAAGTTACTTTTACAAGTAATGCATTACAATATTGTTTTTAATATAAGTTCTATGTAAAAGCCATTTCACACCAACAACTGTAATGAATAAATCTGATGCTGAAGGAAAAGTAAACAAAAAAAAAATGAAGCACAATTGTTAGTTTATCTAAAGTCATTTTTGCTCATTGTTACGGTTGAACTGGATCATTAAAGGTCAGCAGCTAAGAAATTAGTTAATAAAATGGAAGTGGTGCATTTGTGTTAACATGTTGAATTATTGCTGGTTTACATTATGTTCTGAGTTTGAATTTCAAGCTGGTTTCTTTCTCTTCTATATATTTCACAATGTAAAATAACATGTTCAACTGTTTCTGTTACTCCATAGTAACCGCAGCTATCTGACTCATATTTTCTTATCATACGCAGGGAGTAATTAAGGTTGGAATGACCTATACGGAGTCTAGTTATAACTGTATCTTCTCTTCTGTTTCCATATGACTTTCTTTTAGTTCCCATTTTTAATTGAATGTTGAATAGACCCAGCAGGCACACAACGTCATATGACGTTAATATTAGATTAGATTTAGGTCGCGACGTCAGGTAACCAAAATTCAATGTCAAGCCAACGTCTAATGACAACGTTAAATTGATGTCCAAGACCAACATCATCTGACGATGATATTAGGTTGTTTTTAGGTTGTGTTATAAAATAACCAAAATCCAACGTCTAGCCAACGTCTCAAGCCAACGTCACATTGACATCGAATACTGATATTTAGTCGTCAGGTATGGCAACCAAAATCCAACGTTACCTAGACGTCATAATGGCAACGTCCAAACAACGTCAAATTAAAACATCATTTGACGTTGATCTGTAGTTTGTTTTAGGTTGTGACATTAACTAACCTAAACCCAACGTCGAGCCAACGTCTCAAGCCAACGTCACATTGACATCAAATACTGATACTAAGTCGTCAGGTATGGCAACCAAAATCCAACGTTTTCTAGACGTCCTAATGGCAACGTCCAAACAACGTCAAATTAAAACATCATTTGACGTTGATCTGTAGTTAGTTTTGGTTGTGGCATTAACTAACCAAAATCCAACGTCGAGCCAACGTCTCAAGCCAATGTCACACTGACATCAAAAACTGATGTTTAGTCGTCAGGTATGGCAACCATAATCCAACGTTTTCTAGACGTCATAATGGCAACGTCCAAACAACGTCAAATTAAAACATAATTTGACGTTGATCTGTAGTTAGTTTTAGGTTGTGGCATTAACTAACCAAAATACAACGTCGAGCCAACGTCTCAAGCCAATGTCACACTGACATCAAATACTGATCTTAAGTCGTCAGGTATGGCAACCAAAATCCAACGTTTTCTAGACGTCATAACGGCAACGTCGAAACAACGTCAAATTAAAACATCATTTGACGTTGATCTGTAGTTAGTTTTAGGTTGTGGCATTAACTAACCAAAATCCAACGTCGAGCCAACGTCTCAAGCCAACGTCACATTGACATCAAATACTGATATTAAGTCGTCAGGTATGGCAACCAAAATCCAACATTTTCTAGACGTCCTAATGGCAACGTCCAAACAATGTCAAATTAAAACATCATTTGACGTTGATCTGTAGTTAGTTTTGGTTGTGGCATTAACTAACCAAAATCCAACGTCGAGCCAACGTCTCAAGCCAATGTCACACTGACATCAAAAACTGATGTTTAGTCGTCAGGTATGGCAACCAAAATCCAACGTTTTCTAGACGTCATAATGGCAACGTCCAAACAACGTCAAATTAAAACATCATTTGACGTTGATCTGTAGTTAGTTTTGGTTGTGGCATTAACTAACCAAAATCCAACGTCGAGCCAACGTCTCAAGCCAATGTCACACTGACATCAAAAACTGATGTTTAGTCGTCAGGTATGGCAACCATAATCCAACGTTTTCTAGACGTCATAATGGCAACGTCCAAACAACGTCAAATTAAAACATCATTTGACGTTGATCTGTAGTTAGTTTTAGGTTGTGGCATTAACTAACCAAAATCCAACGTCGAGCCAACGTCTCAAGCCAACGTCACACTGACATCAAATACTGATATTAAGTCGTCAGGTATGGCAACCACAATCCAACATTTTCTAGACGTCATAATTGCAACGTCCAAACAACGTCAAATTAAAACATCATTTGACGTTGATCTGTAGTAAGTTTTAGGTTGTGGCATTAACTAACCAAAATCCAACGTCGAGCCAACGTCTCAAGCCAATGTCACACTGACATCAAATACTGATATTAAGATGTCAGGTATGGCAACCAAAATCCAACGTTTTCTAGCAGTCATAATGGCAACGTCCAAAAAACGTCAAATTAAAACATCATTTGACGGTGATTTGTAGTTAGTTTTAGGTTGTGACATTAACTAACTAAAATCCAACGTCGAGCCAACGTCTCAAGCCAACGTCACACTGACATCAAATACTGATATTAAGTCGTCAGGTATGGCAACCACAATCCAACGTTTTCTAGACGTCATAATGGCAACGTCCAAACAACGTCAAATTAAAACATCATTTGACGTTGATCTGTAGTTAGTTTTAGGTTGTGGCATTAACTAACCAAAATCCAACGTCGAGCCAACGTCTCAAGCCAATGTCACACTGACACCAAAAACTGATGTTTAGTCGTCAGATATGGCAACCAAAATCCAATGTTTTCTAGACGTCATAATGGCAACGTCCAAACAACGTCAAATTAAAACATCATTTGACGTTGATCTGTAGTTAGTTTAAGGTTGTGGCATTAACTAACCAAAATCCAACGTCGAGCCAACGTCTCAAGCCAATGTCACACTGACATCAAATACTGATATTAAGATGTCAGGTATGGCAACCAAAATCCAACGTTTTCTAGCAGTCATAATGGCAACGTTCAAACAACGTCAAATTAAAACATCATTTGACGTTGATCTGTAGTTAGTTTTAGGTTGTGGCATTAACTAACTAAAATCCAACGTCGAGCCAACGTCTCAAGCCAACGTCACACTGACATCAAATACTGATATTAAGTCGTCAGGTATGGCAACCAAAATCCAACGTTTTCTAGACGTCATAATGGCAACGTCCAAACAACGTCAAATTAAAACATAATTTGACGTTGATCTGTAGTTAGTTTTAGGTTGTGGCATTAACTAACCAAAATACAACGTCGAGCCAACGTCTCAAGCCAATGTCACACTGACATCAAATACTGATCTTAAGTCGTCAGGTATGGCAACCAAAATCCAACGTTTTCTAGACGTCATAACGGCAACGTCGAAACAACGTCAAATTAAAACATCATTTGACGTTGATCTGTAGTTAGTTTTAGGTTGTGGCATTAACTAACCAAAATCCAACGTCGAGCCAACGTCTCAAGCCAACGTCACATTGACATCAAATACTGATATTAAGTCGTCAGGTATGGCAACCAAAATCCAACATTTTCTAGACGTCCTAATGGCAACGTCCAAACAATGTCAAATTAAAACATCATTTGACGTTGATCTGTAGTTAGTTTTGGTTGTGGCATTAACTAACCAAAATCCAACGTCGAGCCAACGTCTCAAGCCAATGTCACACTGACATCAAAAACTGATGTTTAGTCGTCAGGTATGGCAACCAAAATCCAACGTTTTCTAGACGTCATAATGGCAACGTCCAAACAACGTCAAATTAAAACATCATTTGACGTTGATCTGTAGTTAGTTTTGGTTGTGGCATTAACTAACCAAAATCCAACGTCGAGCCAACGTCTCAAGCCAATGTCACACTGACATCAAAAACTGATGTTTAGTCGTCAGGTATGGCAACCATAATCCAACGTTTTCTAGACGTCATAATGGCAACGTCCAAACAACGTCAAATTAAAACATCATTTGACGTTGATCTGTAGTTAGTTTTAGGTTGTGGCATTAACTAACCAAAATCCAACGTCGAGCCAACGTCTCAAGCCAATGTCACACTGACATCAAATACTGATGTTTAGTCGTCAGGTATGGCAACCATAATCCAACGTTTTCTAGACGTCATAATGGCAACGTCCAAACAACGTCAAATTAAAACATAATTTGACGTTGATCTGTAGTTAGTTTTAGGTTGTGGCATTAACTAACTAAAATCCAACGTCGAGCCAACGTCTCAAGCCAACGTCACACTGACATCAAATACTGATATTAAGTCGTCAGGTATGGCAACCACAATCCAACATTTTCTAGACGTCATAATTGCAACGTCCAAACAACGTCAAATTAAAACATCATTTGACGTTGATCTGTAGTTAGTTTTAGGTTGTGGCATTAACTAACCAAAATCCAACGTCGAGCCAACGTCTCAAGCCAATGTCACACTGACATCAAATACTGATATTAAGATGTCAGGTATGGCAACCAAAATCCAACGTTTTCTAGCAGTCATAATGGCAACGTCCAAAAAACGTCAAATTAAAACATCATTTGACGGTGATTTGTAGTTAGTTTTAGGTTGTGACATTAACTAACTAAAATCCAACGTCGAGCCAACGTCTCAAGCCAACGTCACACTGACATCAAATACTGATATTAAGTCGTCAGGTATGGCAACCACA
The DNA here is from genome assembly GCF_023724105.1 of Carassius gibelio. NCBI lineage: Eukaryota > Metazoa > Chordata > Actinopteri > Cypriniformes > Cyprinidae > Carassius > Carassius gibelio. The sequence continues at coordinate 30,096,838 of NC_068373.1, forward strand.
ATCCAACGTTTTCTAGACGTCATAATGGCAACGTCCAAACAACGTCAAATTAAAACATCATTTGACGTTGATCTGTAGTTAGTTTTAGGTTGTGGCATTAACTAACCAAAATCCAACGTCGAGCCAACGTCTCAAGCCAATGTCACACTGACACCAAAAACTGATGTTTAGTCGTCAGATATGGCAACCAAAATCCAATGTTTTCTAGACGTCATAATGGCAACGTCCAAACAACGTCAAATTAAAACATCATTTGACGTTGATCTGTAGTTAGTTTAAGGTTGTGGCATTAACTAACCAAAATCCAACGTCGAGCCAACGTCTCAAGCCAATGTCACACTGACATCAAATACTGATATTAAGATGTCAGGTATGGCAACCAAAATCCAACGTTTTCTAGCAGTCATAATGGCAACGTTCAAACAACGTCAAATTAAAACATCATTTGACGTTGATCTGTAGTTAGTTTTAGGTTGTGGCATTAACTAACTAAAATCCAACGTCGAGCCAACGTCTCAAGCCAACGTCACACTGACATCAAATACTGATATTAAGTCGTCAGGTATGGCAACCAAAATCCAACGTTTTCTAGACGTCATAATGGCAACGTCCAAACAACGTCAAATTAAAACATCATTTGACGTTGATCTGTAGTTAGTTTTAGGTTGTGGCATTAACTAACCAAAATCCAACGTCTAGCCAACGTCTCAAGCCAATGTCACACTGACATCAAATACTGATTTTAAGTCGTCAGGTATGGCAACCAAAATCCAACGTTTTCTAGACGTCATAATGGCAACGTCCAAACAACGTCAAGTTAAAACATCATTTGACGTGGATCTGTAGTTAGTTGTAGGTTGTGACATTAACTAACCAAAATCCAACGTCGAGCCAACGTCTCAAGCCAATGTCACACTGACATCAAAAACTGATGTTTAGTCGTCAGGTATGGCAACCAAAATCCAATGTTTTCTAGACGTCATAATGGCAACGTCCAAACAACGTCAAATTAAAACATCATTTGACGTTGATCTGTAGTTAGTTTTAGGTTGTGGCATTAACTAACTAAAATCCAACGTCTAGCCAACGTCTCAAGCCAATGTCACACTGACATCAAATACTGATTTTAAGTCGTCAGGTATGGCAACCAAAATCCAAAGTTTTCTAGACGTCATAATGGCAACGTCCAAACAACGTCAAATTAAAACATCATTTGACGTTGATCTGTAGTTAGTTTTAGGTTGTGGCATTAACTAACCAAAATCCAACGTCTAGCCAACGTCTCAAGCCAATGTCACACTGACATCAAATACTGATTTTAAGTCGTCAGGTATGGCAACCAAAATCCAACGTTTTCTAGACGTCATAATGGCAACGTCCAAACAACGTCAAGTTAAAACATCATTTGACGTGGATCTGTAGTTAGTTGTAGGTTGTGACATTAACTAACCAAAATCCAACGTCGAGCCAACGTCTCAAGCCAATGTCACACTGACATCAAAAACTGATGTTTAGTCGTCAGGTATGGCAACCAAAATCCAATGTTTTCTAGACGTCATAATGGCAACGTCCAAACAACGTCAAATTAAAACATCATTTGACGTTGATCTGTAGTTAGTTTTAGGTTGTGGCATTAACTAACCAAAATCCAACGTCTAGCCAACGTCTCAAGCCAATGTCACACTGACATCAAATACTGATTTTAAGTCGTCAGGTATGGCAACCAAAATCCAACGTTTTCTAGACGTCATAATGGCAACGTCCAAACAACGTCAAGTTAAAACATCATTTGACGTGGATCTGTAGTTAGTTGTAGGTTGTGACATTAACTAACCAAAATCCAACGTCGAGCCAACGTCTCAAGCCAACGTCACACTGACATCAAATACTGATATTAAGTCGTCAGGTATGGCAATCACAATCCAAAATTTTCTAGACGTCATTATTGCAACGTCCAAACAACGTCAAATTAAAACATCATTTGACGTTGATCTGTAGTTAGTTTTAGGTTGTGGCATTAACTAACCAAAATCCAACATCAAGACAATGTCTCAAGCCAACGTCAGATTGACATCAAATAAAGATATTTAGTCGTCAGGTATGGCAACCAAAATCCAACGTCTACAAAGCATCATAATGGCAACGTCCAAACAACGTAAAATTAAAACATTGTTTGACTTTGATCTTTAGTTTGTTTTTAGGTTGTGTTGTGATATTAGCTAACCTAAACCCAACGTCAAGCCAACGTCTCAGGCCAACGTCACATTGACATCAAATACTGATATTTAGTCGTCAGGTATGGCAACCATAATCCAACGTTTTCTAGACGTCATAATGGCAACGTCCACACAACGTCCAATTAAAACATTATTTGATGTTGATCTGTAGTTAGTTTTAGGTTGTGGCATTAACTAACCAAAATCCAACGTCTAGCCAATGTCTCAAGCCAAAGTCACATTGACATCAAAAACTGATATTAAGTTGTCAGGTATGGTAACCAAAATCCAACGTTTTCTAGACGTCATAATGGCAACGTCCAAACAACGTCAAATTAAAACATCATTTGACGTTGATCTGTAGTTAGTTTTAAGTTGTGGCATTAACCAACCAAAATCCAGCGTCAAGACAACGTCTCAAGCCAACGTCAGATTGGCATCAAATACTGATATTTAGTCGCCAGGTATGGCAACCAAAAGCCATAATGTTAATGTCCAAACAACGTCAAATTCTAACGTCATTTGACTTTGATCTTTAGTTTGTTTTTAGGTTGTGACATTAACTAACCAAAATCCAACGTCGAGCCAACGTCTCAAGCCAACGTCAGACTGACATCAAATACTGATATTAAGTCGTCATGTATGGCAACCAAAATCCAACGTTATATTGACGTCATAATGGCAACGTCCAAACAACGTCAAATTAAAACATCATTTGACGTTGATCTGTAGTTAGTTTTAGGTTGTGGCATTAACTAACTAAAATCCAACGTCGAGCCAACGTCTCAAGCCAACGTCACACTGACATCAAATACTGAAATTAAGTTGTCAGGTATGGTAACCAAAATCCAACGTTTTCTAGACGTCATAATGGCAACGTCCAAACAACGTCAAATTAAAACATCATTTGACGTTGATCTGTAGTTAGTTTTAAGTTGTGGCATTAACCAACCAAAATCCAGCGTCAAGACAACGTCTCAAGCCAACGTTAGATTGGCATCAAATACTGATATTTAGTCGCCAGGTATGGCAACCAAAAGCCATAATGTTAATGTCCAAACAACGTCAAATTCTAACGTCATTTGACTTTGATCTTTAGTTTGTTTTTAGGTTGTGGCATTAACTAACTAAAATCCAACGTCGAGCCAACGTCTCAAGCCAACGTCACACTGACATCAAATACTGATATTAAGTCGTCAGGTATGGCAACCAAAATCCAACATTTTCTAGACGTCATAATGGCAACGTCCAAACAACGTCAAATTAAAACATAATTTGACGTTGATCTGTAGTTAGTTTTAGGTTGTGACATTAACTAACCAAAATCCACCGTCGAGCCAACATCTCAAGCCAATGTCACATTGACATCAAAAACTGATGTTTAGTCGTCAGGTATGGCAACCAAAATCCAACGTCTTCAAGACGTCATAATGTTAATGTCGAAACAACGTCAAATTATAACGCCATTTGACTTTGATCTTTAGTTTGTTTTTAGGTTGTGACATTAACTAACCTAAACCCAACGTCGAGCCAACGTCTTAGGCCAACGTCACATTGACATCAAATACTGATATTAAGTCGTCAGGTATGGCAACCATAATCCAACGTTTTCTAGACGTCATAATGGCAACGTCCACACAACTTCAAATTAAAACATCATTTGATGTTTTTCTGTAGTTAGTTTTAGGTTGTGGCATTAGCAAATCAAAATCCAACGTCGAGTCTACCTCTTAAACCAACGTCAGATTGACATCAAATACTGATATTTAGTCATCAGGTATGGCAACCATAATCCAGTGTTTTCAAGGCGTCATAATGGTAACATCCAAACAACGTCAAATTATAACATCAATTTATTTTATTTTTTTTAATTGTTATTTAATATAGTGGTTTCACTTTATTGTTATGGTTCCTTTTGAAATTTATGTTGTTGCGTTGTTGCACCTACAGTCGTGGCCAAAAATATCAGCACCCTTGGTAAATATGATCAAAGAAGGGTGTGAAAATTCATCTGCTTTAATCGTTTTGCACTTTTATATAAAAAATTCACAAAAATGTATCCTTTCATTGGATAATAAGAATTTAAAACAGGGGGAAATATCATTATGAAATAAATGTTTTTTTTTTTCTAATACACATTGGCCACAATTAATGGCACCCTTTTATTCAGTACTTTTTGAAACTTCCATTTGCCAGATTAACAGGTCTATTTTTTTTTTTCTATAATGCCTGATGAGGTTAGAGAACACCTGACAAGAGATCAGAGACCATTCTTTCATCCAGAATCACTCCAGACCCTTTAGATTCCCAGCTCCATGTTGGTGCTTCTTCAGTTCACTCCTCTCATGTTCTGTAGGGTTCAGGTCAGAGGACTGGAATGGCTATAGCAGAAGCTTGGTTTTGAGCTCAGTGACCCATTTCTTTGTTGTTTTCGAGGTTTGTGTTTGGATTATTGTATGGTTGAAAGATCAAAACATGGACCATTATAAGATTTCTAACAGTCACTTACTGATTTTTTATCTGTTGGTATTTGATAGAATCCATGATGCCATGTTTCTAAACAAGATGTCTAGGGCCTCCAGCAGAAATATAGGCCCAGAAAAAAACAAATACAGCAGTATATTTCATTGTGCACATGGGTTACTTTTTTCTCTCTGTGTTCACCTAACCCATCTTGAGTGTTTGCTGCTAAAAAAAATCTCATTTTTTTGGTTTCATCTGATCATAGAAGCCATTCACATTTAAAGTTCCAGTCTTGGCTGATAACTGAATTATGCTTTAGTTTGTTTTTGAATGAGCTAGGATAATTTTTCTTGTAACCCTCCCAAACAACATGTGTTGATGTAGGTTCTGTTTGACTTTTTTTAAAAGGTTTTCTGAACCAGAGACTCCGCTATTTGCTGCAGTTCTCCAGCTGTGACCTGGCGAGTCTTTAGCTACTCAAACTCTCCTTCTCACCACACATTAGGACGATATAGACAAGTCCTCTTCCAAGCAGTTTTGTAACATTTTATGTTGATTGGAGATTCTTAATTATTGCCCTGATGGTGGAAATGGGAATTTTCACTGCTCTAGCTCTTTTCTTAAAGCCACTTCACCAATTTGTTAAGCTCAATTATCTCAATTATCACATCAGAAATACATTCTTTGGTTTTTCTCATTGTGATGAATGATTAAGGGAATTTGGGCTTTGTTTTCCCTCCTCTTTATATTTCTGTGAAACAGGTAGCAATAGCCATAGCTGGATAATTTCATGTTTATAATCAAGCTTGAGTGCTCAAAATTGTGAATTTGAATGGGAATATACTTCAGAGATATTTTATTCTAGGGGGGCCAATAATTGTGTCCAATGAGCATTTGAGAAAAAACTTTTCATTTCTTATTATCCAATGAAAGGATACATTTTTGTGAATATTTTTTTAAATAAAATATCAAAAGGATTAACAATGAATTTTCACAACCTTCTTTGGTCACTTTTACAAAGGGTGCCAATATTTTGGGCCACGACTGTACCTGCTTTCATTAGAGTGTTAGAATAAGTTGATGTACTTGCAAAGTTACTTGTAGTCAGTCAAACATATTCTGGGAAAGCATCAGAATTAGAAATTAAGCAGACAGTCTATTAGTACTATAATGAGAGTTAGTTGACATGTAAGTGCAATACTTATATTGTCAATAGAATATTCAAAAGGGACTATGAAAATAAAGTGTTATGACTTTAATTTGACCCATGACCATTCATGAACCATAACAGTTTATATAAATTGATATCCAATCTGTCATAGTTTTCTGTCTTTCTGTCACAGTCTTATGTCTTTCTGTCACAGTCTTCTGTGAGTGTTGTGTTTGTTTGGTGCCATGTGCTTTTGTCCTGTCTCTTTTCTGACCCCGCCCACCTTGTCACCTCAACTTCTTGTAAGTGTTACTGGTTCTCGTGTTTTTTTGCATCTTGGTTTTGTTTTTGCCGTGTTGGCTTTTTTGTTCTTAGACTCCAGAGGGTTAAAGTTAATCTTCCCTGCATTTGGACCCAGACCCTGTTCTTTCTTTGCTGGCCCGTGACACAATCTTGTTTGCAATATAATGCAATTCAAACACTCTCAAACATGTTAAGACATATTTAGGAGGATCAAAACAGTATTGCTTACTTAATTCTGGGCTGGAAACATTGTTTATCAAAACATAAACTTGTTGATCTTTGTGTTGGAAAGTAAAGTAAGTGCATGCAGACAATGCAAGCATTACTGTTTATTGTACAGTCTTATAATTATGCAATATAAATGTCTAATTCCTTTGCTATAATTTAGTCTGTTCTTATATATGTTTTTTTTATATATATAAAATAATTGATCAGATTGATTGCTGCTTCTTACTTGCATTTTTCATATTTAAAGTACATTCTAGTTAAAAATTTAAAATTACAAATTTCATATTTAAATGTTGATCTCATCCATCAATGATGAATATGCTTCAACTTTTTCTGTGTATGGATTTTGTGAATAAGCACTACAGAATAATACAAGTTAATTTAAAGTATATTATTGTTTATTTTATTTGGATTTTTATTATTATTATGATTATTATTTGTATTTTTTTATTTTTTTGCCACCCCCCCCCCCCCCCCCCCCCCCCCCCAAAATCCCACGCCCAAACATAATGGAACACGGTGACATCGCGCTATTGCGCCATTTTGCGACTACTTGGCGGTCTTTTTTGGATCGGCAGGCATCAGTTTATCAGGCGGCCTGCGGTGCACTTACAGCTCAAACTGTGGTGAGTATATCTGGATATTAGATCATGTATAACGTAAAAGTGTTTATGCCCCCCTATATAATGATATTACTTGTAATACGTATCAAATACATCGAAGTGTTTTAGCTGCAAGACCGATGGGTAGAGATAATTAATTAAAAAATGGTAACGTTAACTGTTATATCCCTGAAATAAAAACGCCTGAGTCATTAAAGCCATCTAACTGTTAGCGCTGAAAAACAGTTCAAATAAAGTTTAAACTTGAGACATATGTTTTTAATTATTATGTTATTATTATTATTGTTTCGAATAATTTAACGTTAAGCTTTTCATCATGAAATTTGTTCGATTCATTGCTTTTTTTTCTTCAATTGTGTCATGCGAATTAGTTATACAGGTGATTATAGTAACTTAATATTCTGCTGTACAAGTTTAATAAATTTTGGATCTCCTTTAGCTGTCAGATTTCTACACACGATGTAAAGAGGCTGCTTTTTTATTCATTTTAAGCAAAAACAGCCTTTTCTTCTACAAGCTCTAGTTTTATATTTGGGGTTCAAGTTTATCACTAAGGTATAGTATTTAATATAGTGTGAATTTAGGGGCTATACTATATGAGGTTATAACTTTTGTTTTGTTTTTGCTTTGTTTTGCATTTATCTCTTTGCCATGTTCTGAAGAAGCCATATTGTTGTAAGGTATGTTTTTTTGTTCATTTATAAAAGAGCTGCTAGAACAATCTGCTTTAATATATTACATTAATTAGATTAAAATATTAATAGATTGAAGGTAGTTAATCTGATTCTTCTGGTTTTCTTGTGTGCTCTTCTGTTATCCTATAATTTTGCACTTTACAGTTGCTAGCAAGGAGAAAATGAATGAAATTAATATTTACAGGCCAAGTTGTTGAAATAGTGTTGGTTTTAAATTTTGAAATTGCACAATATCAGTTGTTTTGCAATAAGATAAAAACCTGCCAGTTTGGGTGAGCCTATGACTTTTAATCTAGTACCAACTGGAGGACCTGTATGATATCTGCATTATACTAGATATGATGAACACGTAACAGAAACTATAACACCTGCCTCATAATGTGTCATGTATAATTAATTATTTGGGCATTACTCTTGTATCCACAGGTTGATGAAAAATGAGGTCATGGCCTGTTTCAGTATGAAGTGGGGGAAGGGGAAGCTTGCTTTCACCAAGATCAATCTGTACACTGTTGTCACAGGTAAAACAAAATTAACATATAATACAAATATTAGCATCATATCATTGTGACATTCAGCATTGTTTAGTTTCTGTTTTAGTTGGTTTAGTGAAAACCAGTAACCTCGTATTGTAGGTACTCATCTGTCACACAGAAATCACACAAACTTCTATATTTACACTTCTTATTGATTGGCAGGTCATTCCTGTTGCCAGCCTATCTTTATTGTTCAGAACTCTAACAATTGTTTTTGCATTCTCTAACAATTGTTTTTGCATTTAATGTATTAGACATTAAATGTTAATTTACCTTAAGACACTCTGCAAAAAAATACTGCAATGTGTCTTTGTTGTCATGGTTTTCTTTTGCTAGATTGTCTGCTTAGCGTTTGTCAATTGCATCACAAGCTGAAATATATTTTGATGACTTATAGCATGTAATTTACATTCATGGCTCTTAAAGCTAGGGTAGATTTTTATTTTTTTCTAAGAAACCAAATCAATAGTGTAAGTGGTCTAAATGTATTCTGTGGAAGGCAAATAAATAGTTAATGATTACATTCAGTGATTACTATAGTGCATCATATCCTATACTCACACATTTTCTTATTCAAATATTTCTTACAGAGAGTGTCCAGAAAACATCAAAAGAGACGGGGCAAATACTGCAGCAGCCACTGCCTTTTGTTTAAAATATGCCCCAGCAGAGCCGTCGCAAGGAGGGTGAGAGGCCCTGTGCAAAGTTGATGTGCGAGGCCCTCTACAATTTTGCGTGTGTGTGTGTGGTGGGGGAGGTTGCTGTAGCAAGGCAAGGCAAGTTTATTTATATAGCAAATTTCGAACAAAATGGTAATTCAAAGTGCTTTACATAAAATTAAGTAAAATAATCATGAAGAACAAAACTAAAACAAGCAATTTTAAAACTTTGGAAATTATTTAAAAATTGACTTGAATTTAAAACAGTTAGAAATAGAAAATGATCTTACAGTTAATACATAAAATACAGTGCAATCAGGTCGGACATCGCACAGTGCTCATTCAATAAATGCACAGCTAAACAGATGAGTTTTGAGTCTAGATTTAAATGTGACTAGTGTTTTAGCACATCTGATCTCTTCTGGAGGCTGATTTTGGAAGCAATGTATTTTGGTCCTAGGTCTTTGAGTGACTTCTAGACAAGTAGAAGTACTTTAAAATCAATCTTAAATGTAACTGGAAGTTAATGAGGACTGGTGTGATATGCTCAGATTTTCTGGTTCTAGTCAGAATCCTGGCAGCAGTGTTCTGGATGAGCTGCAGCTGTCTAATGGTCTTTTTGGGAAGGCCGGTGTGGAGCCTATTACAATAGTCCACCCTGCTGGTGATAAAGGCATGAACAAGTTTCTCCAAGTCTTGGCTGGAAACAAAACATCTAATTCTTGCGATGTTTTTTAAATGATAGTATGCTGATTTAGTTACTGCTTTGACATGACTACTGAAACTAAGGTCTGTCTCCAGAATCACACCACGTTTCCTGTCTTGATTTTTAGTTGTTAGACCCCTAGAGTCAAGGTATGCATTCACCTTAAAAACTTCATCTTTGTTTCCAAATGCAATGACTTCAGTTTTTTCCTTGTTTAACTGAAGAAAGTTCTGGCACATCCAGTTATTAATTTCATCAATGCATTGGCAGAGGGAGTCAGTGGGGCTGTATTCATTTGGAGATAAGGCTAGGTAAATCTGGGTATCATCAGCATAGCTGTAATAGGCAATTAGGTTCTTTCTCATTATTTTACTTAGAGGAAGCATATACAGGCTAAACAAGAGCGGTGCAAGAATTGAACCTTGTGGGTCTCCACATATCATGGATGTCTACTTAGACTTATGCTCTCCTAGACTCACATAATGATCGCTCCTTTTTAAGTATGACCTGAACCATTTGAGTACCATCCCAGAAAGCCCGACCCAGTTTTCCAGTCTCTCTAGTAGTATGTTATGATCGACAGTGTCAAACGCAGCACTGATATATTGCCAGAGTCACAATTTAAGTTAATATCATTTATTATCTTAATGAGTGCTGTCTCTGTGCTGTGATGCGGTCTGAAACCAGATGTTTAAGTATTTATTCAGCTGATTAAAAACTACCTTTTCTATAATTTTGCCTATAAAAGTAAGATTAGATATTGGTCTATAATTGCTCAAAATGGTGTTATCAAGATTGCTCTTTTTCAGGAGGGGCTTAACAACTGCAGTTTTCAGGGAGTTTGGAAAAGTCCCAGAAAGAGATTTACTTATAAACAGTTAAGCACACTTTTGAAAAAAGATGTGGGAAGTGTGTCAATATAGCAAGTTGATGATTTTAGTTGCTGCACTATGTCTTCCAAAATGTTGTTTGTTTTCTTACTGACTATTATTGGAGCAATATCATTAATAACATTCTTAACTTTTGAGTTGAAGGAATCAAGGAGAATATCAACAGAGTCGGCAAAAAATACTTGGTGTTAAAGATATGGCCTCCGTAAATAGTACACTAGTGTTCTTGTTAGGGCTGCACTATTAATTGCATGCAATTCTCATGCATGTCTCGTCAGTAAAGCTGTTTCTGTGATTAGCGGTGATTAGCGGTTGATGTCAATAACCTGCTTTCAAATGGAGCCGCACTTAATAGACAGAGCCGTAGTTCGCTGACAAGCTACGCAATATCACGTTCATAATCGCATGAGATTCTTCTGCGATTTTGAACGCAATAATGCACCACTTGTCAGCGAACTACAGCTCTGGTTATTAAGTGCGGCTACATTTGAAAGCATATCCTTCTGACAGAGACAGTTCTAGAGTAAGTGGTAGCAGAGATCAATATATCAAAGAAAATACAGAAGTGATCAGATAGTACTACGTCCTTAATAACAATGAATGAAATGTTTAGAGCCCTACTGATGATTACATCTAGAGTGTGTCCACCTTTGTGTGGGTCCATGCACATGCTGAATCAAGTCAAAGGTATTTAGAACTGTTATCATTTCTTTTGTAGTTTTGTTTTCTGCATTGTCTATGTGAAAATTAAAATCCCCTGCATTAGCAAAACAGTCAAACTCTGAGGAAATCATTGATAACATTTCTGTTACCTCAACAAATGCTGAAGAGTATTTTGGAGGCCTGTAAATAATAATAAAAAGAATGTGTTGAGCACCTTTTAGCACAATCCCTAAATATTCAAAAGACAAGTCATGACCAAATGACACTTGTTTGCATTGATAGACATCTTTAAAAAAGCAGCTCCACCTCCACCTCTCCTAACAGTCCTGCAAACACTCATGGAAGTGAAGTTAGGAAGGACTGCTTCATTGAGGACTGTTGAACTGCAGCTGTCCTCTAGCCATGTTTCATTTAGAAACATAAAATCCTAATTGTTTGTGGTTAAGTCATTGATTACAAAATGATTAAATTTTTTAGTGAGCGAATGTTTAAAGATGCTAACTTGATGGCAGTGCTTTATGTCATTACATCAGTTTTAGTTTGATGCATATTAGATGAGTTTGCCCTTCGGCTTAAGATGGCCTTAAACTTTCTGTCACATGATAAAAGTGAAATCGAGAAAGCTACAGGCACACTGGGTTCCCACTTGTTCTTTAAACATTTGTGAATGTTGCGGTTATAATAGCAGGGACCCGACACATATCACTGAGAGCTTCTATCAGTTGTTTTTGGTTTGATGTTTTGGGACCCTGCTGTTTTCTTGTTGACATTTGCGGGCTTGCAGCGAATGAGTGAGAGAGTTTAGTCCAAACATACACCAATTCTACCATTTTCAGTGAAAAGCACAGAAGTGGAGATGCTGGAGAGAGGAATAATGTGTCTGGTGAGATGGGTTGTGTCTCTGGTGTTTCTTGTGGCTGTGATATGTTGTCTTGGCTTCCCCGGCTGTCTTCAAGAAAGTCATCCTTGAGTGCTGAGTCTTGTATCTGTTTTGATATATCACAGTCTGTCTGTGAGGAGCTCTGAGGGTAGGTCTCTTCCGGGATGGTGTCCATCAGCAGTGCTTTTTGTGGCTGCATGGTGTTATCAGTTGGGAGTGGTCCACTGATGAACGACTGAACTTGGAGTCTTCAAAGTGTTTGAAAGAGTTCACTGAAGTCCTTCTTAAGGATGTTTGACTGCTTTTTGAGAGTATCATTCTTCCCCACATGGATTGATAATTAGATTTGTAGTCTTGTGCTTCATTTTCTGAAGTTCCTTGTTCACATAAGAGACCGTTGCTTGAGGAAGGCAGCATGTTATTGTAGTCCTGCTACGGATGTTTCTGATAATAGAGTCACCCACTATCAGAGTCCTAGGCTTGGCTACGCTCTGAGCTGAATGTCACTGTCTGTTAGTAACGGTGTTAGCTGCTAATCACATTTGGGGATTCCTCACCCGCATTCATTAATTCTTCAAATCTGTTTTCAAGATGTATAGTGGGAGGTAGAATACTGGTATTTACAAGCCTTGTCATAGTTGAATCTGGGGTAGAGAAAGCTACGGCAGCAATACGAGAAACTCATGACAATCTGATGTCTTGTGTTCCTCTGGGTCTTGCACCCTGTTTGTGCCATCGATTAGTGTGATGATCCGTTTCGGCTTGTTCCTCTACACTTGGTACAAACTGTTGAGATTCAGAAGATTCATGGGACTCACCGGCTGTATGCTGAGGGGGTCCATGACGACAGTCTGCTGAGTGTTTCGCCTGTTTTGGAAGTCCAGCAAGTAACTTTGTTTCAAGAATCACAATTCTTTGTAGAAGTTTGCAGCAGTTCATGCAACAAGTAGATCCAACAGGAGGCATTTTCTCTCTCTTCCATTTGAATGTAGGCAGTTGTTTTCCCATCTCCAGAATGTAAGCTGCTGGCAGTGGGAGGCAAAGTCTTTTTTGTAGTATTATTCCAGTCAAAAAAAGTTTTTAGTTTTAGCGTTTGTGCCAAAAATATTTTGTTTGAGCACTGTGCTGATCTGCTGAAGTAAAAAATCGTAGAAAAATCTGAGAAAAGTACAGAAATAATAAGCGAAGTGCAGAACAGTAGGCTAGAACGTCCGAACGGTAGCAAAGCCAGAACCGCAACAAACTCAACTTTAACATGCATCTGTTCGATTGTGATGCCTTGCTCACTGACATGCTTGCGCACAAATCATGGCCACGCACTAGCTCATAAGGATCTACAATCATAATTATAATAAGTTAATAAGAATGCTTAAATTAGTTCTAGGCTTGTAGACAGTTATATATGAAGAGTTCAGATGGAAAGAGCGATCCAACATTTTCTTCTAAAATAATTATTTTCTCATCTTCCTATGTTTATGTTCAGTATTTCACTTTATTGGGAAAGAAAAGAAACTGTTTATTGCTATTAAAGTGAAATTAAACGGTACTAGGTTTTTGCAGCTGAATTTTACATCTAAAATCAATTTGCACTATTTGAAAATAATATTTTCTTTTAAAATGTGCACTCTCACTCTTATTCGTATGTTTAATAGTCGAAAACGCAAATGTCTATTGTCACATTTATTTTATGTTTTACATGAATCATTAACCTATCGCATTTTTTCAATTCAAAAGGGCGAAATTTCATAAAAGGTTGAGTAGTTTGCATCTCTAGATAGTCTATTATGTTTGGTCGCTGAACATTTCAATCATAAAACAGTTCTCTAATACCGTAGGCTACTGCTTACATTTTTCCACAAACTCTAGTTATGTTGTGACAGTAAGACCCACATTCTTTGATATGATTGGCCATCTCGACCACTGAGGCAGACCAGCCTAGAGCCTTGCACGGACCTCAAATTTAAGCCCTATCCCTAGATTTTTTTTTTAATGGCCAAGCGGCCAGTGCCAGACAGTGAACCTATGGATCAGTTTAGCCTTCTTAAATCATCACGACTTGCCTAAAATAAAATCTATAGATATATAAAACAGTTCAAGTATTTTTAAAAATTAAACCTAGATAAATGTGCGCTATATCCAGTAGTTTGTGCGGAGAGTGCAAGCAAAAGCGTGCTGGCCAGTGCAATCACTTGCATTTTTTTCAGTGGATATGCAGTAATTTTTGCTCATAAAGGTAAGAGTAATACATCATTCGTAACTGTAAATTGTCTACTTTTATTTGTGTGCAATCACATTATCAACAAATCGTTGTGCTTTTATATAAAAAAAAAGAAAATAGTCATGATGCGCTTTCTACTGTCTCGACTTGAACAGGAGCACTTAACAAAAATGAACCAAAGCTCAGTGAATACATGACTCACGGACGTGACAAATATATCTATAGAAAACTTTAAATGACTACTTAACAAAATACAACACATCAGAAACAAAAACTCATTCATTATAAAGATAATCCATAAAGATGAACTTTTCTCTTAAGGCTTGTAAAATTATGTCAAGCTTAAGCCTATTGCGTACATTTAAAAGCAGAACACTGTGATGCTGCGGGACACTTAACACTGTTAAGCCGCTATTGACAGTCATGTTAGCACGGTCTCGTGTTGTTTCCCTCAGTGCGGCAATTTTTTCATCACTAATTGATGGATGTCTTAAATATAAAAATAAGGAGAAGCCTTAAACAGGCATAAGGACAGCCCGCATCTGAACAATGATGTGGAAATTGGCCCGAAACCCGGCCTGGAGTGTAAAAAAAGTCAGGGTGAAATGCAGGGCTCTAGACCATTTAAAAGTTAAACTTTATAACTTTTTGTCGTCCTATCAACAAACAGCTTTACTCATTCTTATACTTAGAGTCTTGTACTGTCTATCCGCTATGACTATTTTAGTCTACCAAAGGACAAGATGGGTGGAAAAAATAGTAATAAAAATGAGATATAAATGACATAAAATGCAGGCCAGGAGCGAGGCCCTCTAGAGGTGTGAGGCCTAGTGAAGTTGCACACTTTGCACAGCCCTTGCGACGTTACTGTGCACCAGACAGGGTGGGTGGAGGTGGCAGGAAAAAAAGAAAGATGTTAATAAAATGTATGTTAATGTTTTCAAAACTATTCAGTTCCAATAATGTTGATGTTAAAATGTAATTATTTTGTAAATGTTCTGTTCCATGTTAAATGTAAATGATACAACATGTGAATAAATAAATCATATTTGTTATAATCCAGTTCATCTCTTAGTCATTTTTCTGATAAAAACACAAAACATTTGTGTATTCCATTTTCAGACAGTCTGACGTTAGATTCTGACGTCAAAAAGATTTTCATTTTCATCCAAAATGCAACGTCTGACCAATGTAGCAGACTGACGTCAGTCTGACGTTGGGTTCAGACGTCAACCAGATTTTCATTTTGATCCAAAATGCAATATCTGACTAACGTTGGAGATTGACGTCAGTCTGATGTTGGGTTCTGACGTCAACCAGATTTTCATCCGAAATGCAACGTCTGACCAACGTAGCAGACTGACGTTGGGTTCTGACGTCAACCAGATTTTCATACGAAATGCAACGTCTGACCAACGTAGCAGACTGACGTCAGTCTGACGTTGGGTTCAGACGTCAACCAGATTTTCATTTTGATCTAAAATGCAATATCTGACTAACGTTGGAGATTGACGTCAGTCTGATGTTGGGTTCTGACGTCAACCAGATTTTCATCCGAAATGCAACGTCTGACCAACGTAGCAGACTGACGTCAGTCTGACGTTGGGTTCGGACGTCAACCAGATTTTCATCCGAAATGCAACGTCTGACCAACGTAGCAGACTGACGTCAGTCTGACGTTGGGTTCAGACGTCAACCAGATTTTCATTTTGATCCAAAATGCAATATCTGACTAACGTTGGAGATTGACGTCAGTCTGATGTTGGGTTCTGACGTCAACCAGATTTTCATCCGAAATGCAACGTCTGACCAACGTAGCAGACTGACGTTGGGTTCTGACGTCAACCAGATTTTCATACGAAATGCAACGTCTGACCAACGTAGCAGACTGACGTCAGTCTGACGTTGGGTTCAGACGTCAACCAGATTTTCATTTTGATCTAAAATGCAATATCTGACTAACGTTGGAGATTGACGTCAGTCTGATGTTGGGTTCTGACGTCAACCAGATTTTCATCCGAAATGCAACGTCTGACCAATGTAGCAGACTGACGTCAGTCTGACGTTGGGTTCGGACGTCAACCAGATTTTCATCCGAAATGCAACGTCTGACCAACGTTGGAGATCGACGTCAGCCTGACGTTGGGTTCTGACGTCAACCAGATTTTCATTTTCATCCAAAATGCAACGTCTGACCAACGTTAGAGATCGACGTCAGCCTGACATTGGGTTCTGACGTCAACCAGATTTTCATTTTCATCCAAAATGCAACGTCTAACCAACGTTAGAAATCGGCGTCAGCCTGACGTTGGGTTCTGACGTCAACCAGATTTTCATTTTCATTAAAAATGCAACGTCTGACCAACGTTGGAGATCGACGTCAGTCTGACGTTGGGTTCTGACGTCAACCATATTTTCATTTTCATCCAAAATGCAACGTCTGACCAACGTTGGAGATCGACGTCAGTCTGACGTTGGGTTCTGACGTCAACCATATTTTCATTTTCATCCAAAATGCAACGTCTGACCAACGTTACAAATCGACGTCAGCCTGACGTTGGGTTCTGACGTCAACCAGATTTTCATTTTCATCCAAAATGCAATGTCTGACCAACGTTGGAGATTGACGTCAGCCTGACGTTGGATTCTGACGTCAACCAGATTTTCATTTTATTCGAAAATGCAACGTCTAACCAACGTTAGAAATCGACGTCAGCCTGACGTTGGGTTCTGACGTCAACCAGATTTTCATTTTCATCCAAAATGCAACGTCTAACCAACGTTAGAAATAGACGTCAGCCTGATGTTGGGTTCTGACGTCAACCAGATTTTCATTTTCATCCAAAATGCAACGTCTAACCAACGTTAGAAATCAACGTCAGCCTGACGTTGGGTTCTGACGTCAACCAGATTTTCATTTTCATCCAAAATTCAACGTCTGACCAACGTTAGAAATCGACGTCAGTCTGACGTTGGGTTCTGGCGTCAACCAGATTTTCATTTTCATCCAAAATTCAACGTCTGACCAACGTTAGAAATTGACGTCAGTCTGACGTTGGTTTCTGACGTCAACCAGATTTTCATTTTCATCCAAAATTCAACGTCTGACCAACGTTAGAAATCGACGTCAGTCTGACGTTGGGTTCTGACGTCAACCAGATTTTCATTTTCATCCAAAATTCAACGTCTGACCAACGTTGGAGATCGACGTCAGCCTGACGTTGGGTTCTGACGTCAACCAGATTTTCATATTCATCCAAAATTCAACGTCTGACCAACGTTGGAGATCGACGTCAATATGACGTTGGGTTCTGTCGTCAACCCGATTTTCATTTTCAGCCAAATTACAACGTCTGACCAACGTTGGGATCCAATGTCAGCATGACGTTATATTGACGTCCGGTGCCTGCTGGGGATGTCTTCTTTTTGCTCTTTATTCCAGTCTTCTTGCCACAGACTTACAACTGTTGCTTTGATATTAATTAATTTTAAACTCTTTTTTCCAAAATGGAATTTCTATGCCAGCCTCCTCTTTTTTTCAATGCTGTTTTGGCCAATTTATCCTCCACTTCATTCCCTTCTATTCCTACATGGGCAGGGATGGAATGGTAAATAGACTGCATTTTATATAGCGCTTTCAACAGACCCATGGCCATCCAAAGCGCTTTACAAGTTGCCTCACATTCACCCATTCACTTACTCACTCGTACACCAATGGCAATCCATAAAAAATACCCTTACTCCTGTTGAATTAATTCTATATATATTCTGTAATATTTCATGTACTATATCCTGTCTAGATGCTGATTTCCCACTATCTAAACTGTTCAACCCTGAATAGGAGTGTAACGGAGTGACAGAGACATGAGACATGCGGATCCATATACAAGATTTTATTCCTTGACATGGTCTAAACACAGACAGGGTCAAAACAGGAGCAAAAATGTATGGTATGTGTAACAGTTTAAATAATGCTGTTAAATTCATGCATTAATTGGGGGAAGCTCGACATTGGCTGGCTGTTGAGTCACTCGCATTTGTGTGCGTGATATTGTGGGCGTAGTTATGTAATTACCAGCAGAGTCTCACATCTCTCACTGCTGGTAAGTCGCATCAATAAGTGCTGTGTCATAAACAGAGTTTAGATTCTTTTCAAGTGCAAGGTTGGACTTTAATATTACACACAAGTTTACTTCATTTGCCTGTCAGTTCCTGGTTCTTTCAGTAGAGTCAAATGTGTTATTTGTGATGATTAAATTTGATGCGTGTGTCTGTTAACCTGCTTGTGAACTCCGAATCTATGTTGATTTTCATTTAAGATTTCTGAGCAACGTTGATGCTTTGATGTAGCCTACACTAACCAGCTTTGGTCGTGTTTGTCCCAGTTTTGTCTGTCCCAGGCCCAGTAAAGCAAGATTTGAGTAACCATCCACCTGCTCTCAGTGTGATTTCATCCACATACACACAAACAGTCACATATGGGAAAGACACAAGAATAATCCAAAGGCAAGCAAGGGTCTCTGATCAGCGAGCAATATCCAGAGGACTAAACAAAATGGGTAATCCGCAATCCAGAGCAAAGGGTCAAAACATGAGTAACAAGGCAAAGCAATGAAAATTGTAAACTGAAACAAGACTACGAAAACTATAAACTTAAACAAGACTATGAAAAGTAGAAACAGAGAAACCAACATGGAATGGATTGGTATCGCAGCTATCGCTAGGGGAGGGATATGTGCAGAACACTACTTGGCAGTGTGTGAGGGGAAGTCCAATGCTTATAAAGCGTGTCTGATGATTATGTAGAGTGTGTGTGATTGGTCTCAGGTGCATGGTGTGATTGTAATCAGGTGAATGTGATAGGTGCAATGGAACATGGGAAATGTAGTCCACTGTTTACTATGTAGTGTGAGAGTCTGTGTTGTGTATGATGACCTCTGGTGGTGAATTAACGGAAGTTCAGTGACCTGATCATGACAAGGAGTCTGAACATACTAAAATACTTGAAGAATGAATTTACTCCACCCATTGCATCACCAATTATTTTTGTTTCAAATGTTGATCCAGTATTATTTCTTAAGGGATACACCTATCCTTATTATTTTGCCATGCAACTGTAGAACTACTTTCGGCATTTGGAACTGATCACCTGCATCACAGTATAAAAGAGCACAGAGCACGCAAACACACGTCTTGTCTCCAATGTGGAAAAGATTCATAGCTCATGCTAAGCAACTTACCTGAATGGCTACTCTGGTTCAGCTGAGGCCTGCAGTGTATTTCTTCTTCAGTGTCCCCTCGCCCTGGAGATGCAACCACACAGCTTCCCCACAGAGAGGGCTAAAATTTCCTTGATTCTGTCCTTGCGAACAAGTTGAGCACTCCAATGAGCAGAGTCATTGTGGGAGCAGAATAGACCACACAATGGAACAATCGTCATTAATCCGCTTCCTTCATCATCAGCGGGCACTTCCGGTAACAATGCCATCACTTCTTCACCTTCAGTACAAGCCAGTCCCATGGCCAAACCAGCGCTCTTCTCTGGTTCAGCGGAGGAATGCAGCGGATTTCAACTGCAATGCTTGCTGGTCCTGGAGATGCAACTGCACTTATACCCCACCTAGAAATCCAAGTACAGCATTCATTGTTTCACAATTACAAGGTAGAGCACTCAGAATAATCCTGTTTTTCAGTCGTATTCCAGCTTTGTCAATCACTTCAGAGAAGTCTTCGGAAAAACCGCCAGGGATTCGTCTATTGGTGAGAAACTGTACAATTTAAAACAAGGAAAGATGACTCTGATTGATTATGCTTTCAATTTAGCACTCACGTGGCCTGCCATCAAGGATTGGATCCTCGAGTGAGGTTGCATCTCGCTGCATATGAGGACACCATCGGGCTTGAATGCTTCATTCAACTCTCCATTTACTTCACCACTCGTATGCAGTCGTGTCTCAAAGAGCACCATTGCCAGTCTCTGCACAACATCTCCCTCTGCCGACCAGAATCCGTCAGCCCTCCAGAACAAGCCTGTGAGCCCATGCAACTGGATTCCACTCGTCTGACAGTCACTGAACAGCAGAGAAGGCTGACCCAGAATCTGTGCTTGTATTGTGGATCTACGGGGCATATAATCTCCACATGCCCCATACGTCCTCTTCGCCCTATGGTGAGTGCCTTGTTTCTTTCCATAAATAAGATGAAGCCACTCACCACTGTTGTAACCCTTACTGCTGTTGATGTTTCCATTCCAGTCAACTTTATCTCTGGCTCCCTCTGCCACCAGCTCAATATCAAGACCTCAGCAATGCCGTCTACCTACCAGATCCACTCAATAACTGGAAGGCCGCTTATTAGCAGACAGGTTCACCATAGCATCGGCCCAATTCAACTGCAAACTGCCATTCTTCACTTTGAGAAGATCCATCTGCTGGTTCTGGAGGAATCCACCACTGATGTGATCCTAAGGCGCCAATGGTTTGAGCAGCACATTCCCATCGTCTCCTGGAAAAATGGTGAAATCCTGAAGAGGGGTGACAGCTGTTTACAAGAACTGTTTTTCTGGGTTTCCTGTTCCATCCTCTGCACATCCTGAACACCGCTCTGTCTGTGCAACCTACATTGAGAGTCCAATTGAAAAACTTTCAGTGGAGATACCATCGTGTTACACCTCCTTCAGTGATGTTTTCTGCCCTAAAAGAGACTCCAAGCTGCCTCCACACCGGCCATGGGACTGCACCATTGATCTGCTTCTAGGTGAGTCAGTGCCAAGGGGACGGCTCTATCCTCTTTCTATCCCGGAGGAGAAGAACATTTAGGAATACATAAAGGAAGCTCTACCTCAAGGCTACATCCGTCCATCTACTTCCCCTGCTGCCTTGAGCTACTTTTTGGGGAAAAAAGGGTGGAGGCTTGCGGCCATGTATCGACTACTGGTCTCTCAACAACATCACAGTCAAGTTCAGGTATCCACTTCCTCTCGTCCCAGCAGTCCTGGAACACCTCTGTGGTGCCACTGTTTTCACCAAGTTGGAACTCTGCAGCACGTATAACCTCATCCGGATATGTAAGGAGGATGAGTGGAAAACAGCCTTCAAAACCCCTAATGGACACAAGTAAAACTTGTGATGCTGTATGGCCTGGTCAACACCCCCTCCATCCCAAAGGACATAGTATCAGACAGAGGACCTCAATTCATCTCTCTGGTCTGGAGAGCCTTCTTCTCACTCCTAGGTGTGTCCGTCAGCCTATCATCGGGATATCATCCACAGCTGAATGGGCCGACGAAGAGGAAGATCCAAGAGATCATTCGCCTCCTCAGTACCTTCTGTCACTGCCACCAGGAATCTTGGAACCAGTACCTGGGGTGGTCTGAGTACGCTCAAAACTCCCTGTGCCAACCATCTACCAGACTCACAGCATTCCAGTGCATACTCAGTTACCAACCTCCACTATTTCCTTGGTCAGGGGAGCCCTCGGATGTACCATCTGTCGACTACTGGTTCCGACAGAGCAAGAGGGTCTGGGGCTCTATGTAGATGCAGGATAACAGCAGACCCCCGCCGTTCCGAAGCTCCAGCCTATCAAACAGGACAGAAGGTCTGTCTGTCAACCAGTGACATCTGACTGCATCTACCATCCCGTAAGCTGAGTCCTAGGTCTATTGGCCCATTCACCATAACGGAGCAGATCAACCCAGTCACTTACAGGTTTCAACTCCCTCCTGAGTATCGCATTCACCCTACATTCCATGTACCTCACCATCCTTCTGTTCCTCTCTCCACAGCTCGAGTACCTTGTGGACTGGGAAAGCTATGGCCCTGAGGAACGTAATGACATACTTGACCCAAACCTGCTGGAAACCTTCCACGCTGCTCATCCCAACAGACATGCCCCTCGGGGAAGAGGAAGACCCTCAGCCCTCAGGGTCTTCCCTCATACATCAGGATACAAGTCTCTTGCAGGTCAAATAATATGGGAAGTCTATAGTGAGTCAACGACTGGAAGTGACCACTATCCGATTATGTGTAGGATGGGTAGCAGGCGCTGCAATGTGACCCAGTGTTTCTCTGAAAGATGGTGTAATGATAAAAGCTCCATACTCATTGGGAAGAAGGAGGCGGGAACCGGCGCACAATCAAATAACACTTTAATACTCAAAATA